>NW_027137933.1:58854-96519 GCF_003813185.1 Lentinus tigrinus ALCF2SS1-7
CACGCAGGCGAGCCCCGGTGCCAGAGTGCACTGAGGCTCGCCAGCGGTGCGACAAAGGGAGCTGCGGCTTCACAAACGGTCGGCGCACTGGGTCATCCGCTGGAGCACTGGCCGACGCACGCAGGCGAGCCCCGGTGCCAGAGTGCACTGAGGCTCGGCATCACCTTCGAGCCGGTGCGCTAGAGTGCTAATATGGCAGCACTGCCGCTTGGGATGCGTCGTGGAAGAGGGACAAGCGAAGACAACTCACTTGCATCTAATCGTCGGTCAGGGATCGATAGCTTTAGTTATTGCTCACAGTTGCGTAAAGTGTCACGTCTACACAAGTGGATCATGAGGTACTAACTCTGCATCCAGGATCGGTAGTTAGCTCAGTGTTGTGTAGGACAAGCAGGACGACTCGCACTTACTCTATCCAAAGAGCGCACAATGATACATTCTTCGCCTATGTCGGGTGGAGTATAGACTAGAGCCGCGAAGTGTGCAACAACGTCCTGCATACGTATAAGACATGTGGAATCCTCCAATGTGTGGTAGCATAACGTGGTGTTGAGGTCCTCGTACTTCCGGAATGGATCGTGCTGAAGGTGCTCTCCTGACAATGGCGAATATCCGCGTACGATGAGGAACGGTTCGACAACAACATTGCCGGCCTCTAGACGGCGATGATAGAAGATGTCCTCGATCTGGGCTGCGCGGACCGTGGAAGTGGAGGGATCAACGAATGTTATGAGGGAATCGCGGACGCTGGTCTGTGCCGACGTGTACTTCAAACCAGCCCGGGTCACGCTAGACACGAATTGGCCGCTGGTTGGAAGGAAGATGCCGTTGGGACTGTGAGCTGCATACGCTGATTGGAAGGGAACTTGACTGTAGGAGCGAACGATGCGTAGGACATGGTGGTAAATATCCACAGAGAGGGACTGGTGCTTCGTAGCGTCGTACACATGTGTGTCGTCCGCTCCGGAGGAAGAAATTGCGAGCATGTCCGTCATCCGCGTTCCACGAGTAACATCCTTGAAGGCCTCGTTGTACGCTGACATCATGTCCTTGTAGTAGCTGGGTTCAGCCGGCCATTGAGAGGTACTCATCTCCCATCGAACCGCACATCCTATGTAGAAAAATCGCATGAACGTCAACGGCATCTCGTCTAGTTACCCATGAGCATACACAAGCGATATACGAGACATTGTGACAACGTACTGGGTTTGTTGTTCGTCCTAACCTTTTGTAGGAGACCGTTGTACTGTTCAAAGGGAAACGCCCACCATCCCTGAACAGGACCGAACAATTCGAGACATTGCCAGAGATGCAGCGAAAGGTGGTGATTGGGAACCAGAGGATGCTTGAGGGTGTGCACGAGAGTTTTGATGTAGTTCTCCATGTGGTTGTCGTACCGAGTAATACGGGAAGGCGACATTGACCGTCGGGTGGCCAAGTCCACCGCCATCACCAGTTGCAGGAAATTGTCGAGAACCGTACGCTCTTCGTTGGTTGCGGAAGAGTCCCCCCAGATGCGGCCCAGCGTCATCACCAAGTGAATGATGCACACGGTGCGCCACTGGTCGGCCTTTAACTTTCCGTGGGATGCGGACCCGAACTGTGCTGGCGGCTTCTCGATCCAGGACGGGACAGAGGCAGCTTCGATATCTTGCCTGACAATGTGGAGTATGTCGCGCGTGAAGACATCGTATTCGGATTTACGCGGCACTTCGTCGGTTGAAAGTCGGAAAAGATCCGTCTCATCGTCAAGTACGGGAGGCAGACACACAGAACTGAAGTCGGGCAACGTGTCAACCTTCGTATCACCCTTGTTAGTGTCCATCTTGTCCGTGGAATCGTGGAGACTCACCCATGCCAACATGGCATTAATCCAGTGACGCTTCGCGGGTTTCGCGGTCCCTGAGGAGACGTTGTTGTAACGAGCGAATGCCGAGATGTAGTCTCCCCGGATTCTCTCGAGAGTCTTCTTGGCCCGGGTCTTCAACGCTGCTAGGATTCGATCGAGATTCTGCTGCTGCTCTTCCGGGGTATGCCAAGCCGCATTCCTCGTGCCCTTCTCCGCAACTCCAACTCCAAACACTTCCATACAATGGTGTCGTAACTCTCCCAGGAAGAGATTGTGCATCGTGTCGACGAGGGCATACCGCGTAGGATCCCAGTACTCGAGCCGCAGAAGTTCCGACCACCACAAGCCGTGGTTATCGACAATCTTCTTCCGCTGAGCATCTGTGTCTGCATCCCGCCACGCTCGCGCAACCTCCAGATGATCCGCCCAACTCTTCGCGCCCGGCCAGGTTTCTCGATCCGTGTTTGAGATGTCGGATTTGAGAAGGCTGCAGAACGAGCAGAAGTGATGAGCCCCGTGTCCACTGAAGCCCGCAACCTTGCGCAAGGCGGGTAGGTCACAGACGAGCGGGATGACAGCCACACGAACGATGCGTCCGACAAGGGTGTCAGGTGTCGTTGGGACGTGGATGCCGCAATGCCACAAGACCATGAGCTCATCAACAAGGGGCCGGAGAAGATGGTTGAGCTGGTGCAGCGACGGCTCCTTGGGGCCAGGTATGACGCCAGCGAGGTAGATGTTCTCGGGTCGGAAACGGAGATGGGGAGGAAGGTTCATGCAGGCGAGATAGATCGCTCCGATCGAGTGCGACTTCCCTGCTTTCTTATTCCCGTGCGGATTGAACCAGTCAACGAACAGGCTGAAGACTAGATGCAGTTCGCCATCGGTCTGCACGCAGAAGAGGGTCTCTCCGTCCGGCCCTCGGAAGGTGCGTAGTGCTGGCGAGTCGATGATGTCGTGGAACAATTGACCCTCCTGAGGCTTCTTGTCCCATGACTTCTCCAAGATACGCTCCAAGCCAACCCTCGAGAGTAGAGAGGTCAACCAGTCCTTGAAACTGTGGTAGGGATAGGAGCGGACCGCCTTGTACACGATACGCGCGTGAGCCTCGCCCTGGCCTGGCTTCTGCCGATCCTTACGGACAAGCCGAGCACCGCAGGGCTCCTTGTTCGTCTCCGCGAATGTACAACGGCGAGGATAGGGACCATCGTGTTTTGTAGGATCAGGGGCATATATTGACCAGCACTTCGGACACGTCGCGTAAAGCATTACTTTCGGCTCGAGACCAAGGTCCTTGATGACCTTTCGTATATCGGCGGGAATGTCGTCCACTACGGCTCTTTGCGGACCAGACAGAGCTGACGAACCCACACTCCAAGTGAGCGCACCGAATAGGATGACCTTCAGCGATGCTAGAGCAAAGGCGGCACTACGGCGAGAGAATCCTTCCACCACGGTATGAAGGACAGTGACCATGAGCAAGCTCACGAGCAGGAAGGTAGGTTTGTCCCTCGCAAATGTGTTGACCTTGGCTAAGTGTAATTTTAGGGTCGCCACAAATGCGAACAGGATAACGGACGTACGCAAGTCAGCTCTGTCCACCGGAGGACCCGTCAAACACTCGAGGTCATTCAGCCCCACTCGTGCCTTCTCCCGCTCCCATGCCTCTTTCTGTAGCCGCTCCAGCCTGCTGACCTGACGATCAAATTTGCGGAGAAGACCGCGCAGACGACCGTCCGCATCCTTGTGGTTGAGTGGCGGCAGGGACCTCAGGTATTCCCCGTTAAGGCACAGCCAATCGTACAGGATGGAGTATTCAGCACTTCCGTGAAATCTCACATCAAGTTCGGCAGGGGGGTCAGAGACGGTTGTCGGGTCTGACTTGAAGGTGATCCTGACGTAGTCCGGTACCATACGTGTACGATGAGCCAACTTGGAGTCCAGGATAGAGAGCTCTTGCAAACGATCCGCAATATCTGACTGTATACCCATGAGTTCTGCAGGTAGAAGGTATCTGGGAAGGATGGAGACATACATCATCGTTGCTCTCGAACGACCCGATGGAACGAAAGTCGGAACCACTGTCAGATTCGTCATCGCTGGACTGGGGAGGGGAGGGTTCTTCTTAGGGGGTTTCGCTACTATTCTTTGGACCCCACGCCGACTCTGGCTCTGAACGAAGGCGATCCTTGTACAACCCCAAGATGAGTGTTTGATCACTCGCTCTCAACATGCACGCACCTCTACACGATCATCCTCAACGTCCTGACAGTCGTCGCTATGGCGTACTGGAAGCCTGAACTTGCCCCGTTGCGTTTCATCGGCCATCGTAGCAAGTAGAAAGGTGCTTCCCGACAGCACATCCTCGGTCTCGGGAGGGGAGCTAGCATCGTCGGAAGACTGAGAAGTGGGGTGTGGGCGCGACTCTGTAGAAGCCGCAGTAGTAGCTGGAGGTCTAGCACCTGCGGGAGGTACTTGGCGGGCCGACGCGACGCGGCGCCGCGAGTCTCGGGTGGCATGAAGTCGGATGGTAGAGGCGTTCTGGATTTGGCCAGGGCGGATCGTTCCGAAGTCATCCTTGTACTGCAGTCTGGCGCAAACCTCACAGAGACATACGCCCATGTCAAGTGCGTGGTCTGAGGAGAAGGATAGACAGTGAAGCAAATCAGGATAGAGGGGGAGGAGCAACTCAGGATAGACGGTGAGGAGCCCGAGCAACTTCTCATCCCGACGCCGAATGCGCCTGTGCGGTAATTTGTCAGTACATATCATCAAAACTCACGTGCAGCCGCGCGGGTCGTCTTGCATCAGCATCACGATCAGATCTCTAAGGGCTCATAATAGAGGCACCGCATTCGTTGTGAACAACTGAACAGAATTAGAACGCCCGCCATTCCTCCCATATGGGATGATCGGCTTCGTGCGGCGCCTGCTGCCCAAAGTACATCGCTAAGAAGACTGCTAGACCAATGAGGAGCAGCAAGCTGGCTAGCAATCTCCCACGATGAGCCAGACCGTGCTTGTCATCCTGGTACTCAAGTCCGCAGGCACGAAGGATGAAGCCCATGGTGAACAGGCTCCGAGGCTCCTACTCAACTGTTTCAGTATGCCGTACATATTCGAAGAGCACGAGAACGCACCAGCTCATAAGTACATCCGGATGAATCCCTATCACCAACGAACCCAGGGACTTCGCAGTTGTCCTGCGGTATATCGTCAGTGGAACTAATGTCGACGAGCCGCTGATTGAGGCAAAGTTCGGTGCTCACTGCAGAAGAAGCTGTGGTGTCGTCAGCAGTAATGACACTGATAGCATCGGAGTCGGCTGAATTTCCAGTCGTTTGTTGGTAGAAGTTGCTCAACGGCGGCGGAAGAGTGAATATGTTGGGGAGAGAGCTCTCCAGTAGTAGCGGGGGGTGTGGCGAGACTTCCTTGTGGAACAGTTGAAGTGCCTTCTGGCCTTCCTCGGAAGAAGGACGAGCCGTTGATGCGTGGCTGTTCCATTCGGTACAGTTTGCAGCATCGACAGGCGGAGGCATCGCAAAGCGGAATGTCTTCCTACCCCCCGATGCTATAGGCAACCTTCAGCGGAATGCCGGGGCCGACATTGTATGATGACGTACTGTATCCGCGTGCCATGGCATTTCTTGCAGCGCGCACGTTCACTTCAATGTCGTTCAGCTTCGCAGCGATCTTGTCATCCATGTGGGCGGTGTTTGCATCGAACTATTTACCCCGATAAAACTTGTCAGTCTGTCGCACAATTAGTACAGAAATAGATGCTCACTATGGTACGGTTCACGGAGATCCGCAGAGAACCCTTGAGGAGCGCGATGCTGTTGGTGTATAATTTCTCCAGAGTCTCCATCGTGAATTCATAACGCTCGTCGATATTAGAAGGCGAGAGCGGCTCGAACAGTTCAGGTCGCTTGTGACCGGGTGACCCGCCAGGTGCGTGGCCCTGTCCGTGCAGAGCATGGTCCTCCACACCGACAGGGTGAGCGATGACTTGGGAAGATCCGAGAGGGTCGAATTCGCCCGGACAAGTGGCGTCCGGACCACTCTCCGAGGCGCCTTCGGGAGGCATCGTTGTGGTCAACATCGACCGTGTTGCCCAGTCCAGGTCTGACGGCAGAGAACAGGGCGAAGAGCATGCACTCATAGTAGCACTGGAGAACGAGGGGAGATTCAGGTCGAGGTGGTTGCAGGACAAGGTAGGTGGAGAGAGAGAGAGAGCGACGCTCCTGACGCGACATGTCTTGTTGCGTTAAAGGCGTCTTTTGCGGGTCATCATACCAATGAAATCCTTCAAGAGAGAAGGCCAGAGAAAGCGGAAGATAGAACATGATCATAAAGGTGACTATGACGCTACGATAACATAATGCCCGCTACCAGGAAACAGCGCTTCAGAAGGGTCGAAAGGGCTTAATCAGACGCACTGTGCAAACGGTGCAGTGATGATGACCACTCACATGATTAGAATAAGGTGTTTGGTGCCGGTTCACGCACGACGAAACTGTTAGACCAGTCACCGTGATATCTGGACCAATACGTGATGATCCCGTTGCCGAGATCACGAGCACGATACCACACACGGATGTGATGGAGAGTAGGATGGTTGCTCCTGGATTGACGTTGGCGGCGACCCTCCCCTGAAAGCCATCTCATCAGAACCGTCCGTTCGTGCGCTGAACTCGCCGGGACAGGCACGAATGCTGCAGCGGTACGAAGGGCGAGCTCCTCCAAGTGCGGCAGCTTGAGTAAACAGCGGGACCAGCCAGCGAAGTCATTCCATGCACGCCGGGCATGGGAACGTCGCCGCTAAATGCATACATATGAATAGAGGGTATTGCAATCATGAACGTGAGCGACTCACCGTTACGCGATGTTGCTCAAGCAGCTTGAGCTTGCGGAGCATGGGCGTCGCACCCACAATCCCTTGCAGGACATCATAGTCGTCGGGCAGAAACTCGACGGTCAGGTACACCAACGACGCTGCTGCAGGGAATGCCTTGAATGCCGCGGGTATTCCGCATGTGGACGAGCGCTGCCCAGCGGTTAAACGAACCAAGTTGTGGCAGGGGTTCTTGTGGAGACATCCAAGAGGACATTCCAACGTCACGATCGCATTGAAGTCTCGGGTGCACAGAGGACACACTGGTTCAGCGCATTCGCATGAGTCCAAGCATAACGTTGTCAGCGTGGGATGGCTCTCCATGAACGACGAAAGACAACGGTGCGGGATATTGGTTTTGAACAGCCTCAAGGCATGGTAGGAGAATCCGTCAAGGAAGTCCTCAGGGACACCGGGTGGCAGGAGAAGAATGAGGTCGACAAGGTTGGGGACAATGGATAAGGACTGGTGCAACATGTAGAGAGGAGCAGCCTCCATGGTCGTCATGTCCACGATGAGGTCAGTTACTGCAGCTGCAATGGCGGGATCGCGATGAGCATCGTCCAGGAAGCCGTGAATATCATCCAACGACGACATCAAAATGGTGGGCTGGGAGGATTGGCCGGGATGAGTGATAGGTCTCAACCTCTCGATAAGACGGCATGTCGAACTGACCTTCGGCTCGTTCATGGTATGAATATAGTGTTGAAGACTGTGTTGCGTACAGAACGGTGCTCCGATGGGGATGATACAGTTCAGGAGTACTCACCGACGCCACCAGCAATGCCGCCTGCCTGGGGCTACAATGAACACATTGTCTGATTGACAAGTGCCCTTTGACCTGCAAGTTGCCTAATTCGAAGTGGAGAGCATGACGATGGCCAATAGGAACATGTGGCATTGAATGTAGAGACCTGATATACAGAGGCAGGAGAATACGGGAATCGACAGTGATGAGGAGGAAGGGAAGACGGAGTATATCTGGGGTGGGGCAACTCTGCGAAAAGAAATGTACGGCTTATGTAATCATGCCAAATGACATCCGAGAGATCTCCTTCCGAATTTGTGCGCCGATCACATCTATGCGGCCTAGACATGCTCGCGTAGTGGTCGAGCAATGGTCGAGCTCTCTGAGGTCAATCGAGGGTCCTCCGTCAAGAAGATTCTGAAGAATAAGTCGTCACAATGTCAAGAGAAGCTGCCGGGGCTGTCCGAGACACTTCACAGCCCAAGCCAACCGTATATTACGACATGAGCGAGTCGCCGGCACTCTTCAACTTCTCCCCATCAATCTCTGCTTGTCCTCTTTCCCTCAACATCGTCCGGGGTCCCAGGTCACCGGGAGACGCAAGAGGTTTGTCGCGACGCCTCTGGATCGCGGCTGCAAGAGCCTCAACCTTCACATTGCGGCGGGGTAGGTTGGTCTTCAAAGGGACTTCCCGATCAAACTGACGATGCCAGTCAAGATGAAGGTCGAGAACCGGGACCGTGAGCTGCGACAAGTCTGAGGTGTCGCTGAGTGGGGCAAGTGCATCTAGTACGTCCTTTTTCTCCTTCGCTTTTGCTGCCTTTTCCTCGTCCTTCTTGCGCTTTCCTTCCACCGTCTTCCTATCCGCCTCCGCTTGTGCCATCTTGCGCTTCTTCTCCAGCCCACCCGCGTCAACTCTCCTGGCCTTTTTGCGGAGGTACTTCCGCTCCAGTGCAGTGAGATGCTGTTCTATGTAGCGTCCTGTCTTGTTGATTTTGTACCGCCGCCGAGCATTGTACTGATGGAGCGTCATTCTAGGTGCCCGTCTTAATGTGACCCGGAGCGATCCGAGCTCGCCCTCATTGACATCGTTCGTGGTATGCATGTAGGCGCGGCGCTTCTCGAAAACTGTGAGGGTACTGACCACTCCGCCAGGTATGAACTCCGGCAGGAAGCGTGACCAGGTACCCTTTGCACCCGTGAAGAAGTCGATAAGCATGACTTCGAGGTGTGGCAACCTAGGCGCAATCCGGAGGACCGCGTAGAAGGCCTCAGGGCGCTCCCAGGGAAGTCCGTCGAGGGCTCCCGTGGTGTACGAGGCATCAGGGGCAAGGAGGAGGGACGGATTGTCGATGATGGACTGTATGTGAAGCAACAGGCGGTCATGCAGGGGACCGAGGTCAAGGTGGTTTGACGACGCTGCGGTAGGTCCGCGCACTTCTCGAAGATAGGGGTGACTGATAGCTTGAGCGTACAGCGTTAGGACACAGAGATCTGTCAAGGTTGAGTCGTCACGGAGTGCATTGTAGATGTTCTGTTCCATGTGATTGAAGGTACGTTTCGTCTTCTTATCTCGCATGAACTCGAGGAACTCGATGTAGAGCTCAAGATGGACAAGGAGCTCTGCCGCTGCCTCACAGTGAGATTGATAGCGGGTGTTACTGGTGTCAGGAAAGCGGACGGAGATGCCGAGGGCTTCGAAGAAGATCCGATATGAATCCTGCTGACCTTTCTTGTCGTCTTTGTGTTTGAACAGTGCGCCCGCAAGGCTGGCGAGCTTGACACCACCCCCTTCAGAGACCTCGACTGCGCGGTCATGCGCCTCCGATGATCCGCCCTCTGCTGCCGCCTCGTTGTCGCGGTTCATGAGGAGTATAGGTGGAGGGAGTCCGCGCCTCACCCATCCCGCGCTCATCGCTTTGCTCCCGCCCTTCACTGCGTTAAGCTCCTTGTGCATGCAGCAATAGGCACTGACGAAGAGCCCCGCGCTCCGCTTCTCCGCCTCCGGTAAGGCATCGTACTCGTCTTGACCGAGTTTTTGAATAACTGTATCCCTGATCGTCTTCTCCCAGGCCTTCCGCTCGCTTTGCCCCAGGCCCTGCCAAGCCTCGTCTCCGCCAACCTTCTGGATGACCCGAGCGGTCTCCTCCCAGAGAAGTGCAGCCAGCTCCTCGCCAAGGAGCAGCATTGCCGCTCTCTCACCGCGCACTTCCCTGTCACTGCGGTGCTTCCATGCGGCCATCAGGCGTTGCAACTTCTTCTGGTCCTCAGCGTGGTCGGTCATCATTCTGACAAGACTTCGAATGAAGTCCCGGGGATCAAGATGTCGATGTCGCCCTCGAGGGCTAGAGTTGTACGCGTCGTAGAACTCTGTGATGATGTCCTCCCATCCGACTAACTGCTGTTCACTTGTATGATTAGGAGCTGACTCGATCCCCACGAAGCGCCTCTCGTGCGTGTCCCCGGTATTGAAGATGCTGTTACGCGCTTCATACTGGAGGTTCAAGTGGGAAGTCCCGTCGCCGCTAAGAGTGACACCTGACAGGTATGGCCAGAGATTCACTACTTAGTAGTGATAGAATACTTATGAACGGCACATACCGTCAGATGCATCAGCTTCCTCAACATACTGCCATTTTGATGCCTCATCGCCCTCGAGGACAATCTGACTGACTGACCGCTTGTGCAAGCCACCCCGCAACTCGACTCCGATTCCCTTGGCCACGGCCCCAATGACACCGTTGATACTGTTCACAGGTACGTTGTGAGAGACCAGGTCCCTCACCATTGCACGTGCCTGGTCTGAGATGACACCACCCTCTTTGATAGAGAATGACTCGAGACGGCGTGTCAAGGCCTGTGCCTTGCTCTTTGCGTGCTCCGCCGCTAAAGCAAGCCGCCCCGGAAAACGTGCGACCTGCCTGCGCAGAAGAAGGTTCTGCTTCTTGATGAGGCGGATCTCCCGTTGGCTCTCGGATAAATCCTGACGTGCGCGGTCTAGCACCCGTACGGAGTCACCCAAGTCAGATGATAGCCCTGTTTCTTATCAGGTCAGTGGATCACAATAAATAGAAGGCAGTCACACTGGTACTCACGCCCAACTTCAGATTGCACATAGTCACATTTACGCTGGTCCCTCTCGCGTTGTTCAGCTCTCTCAGCAGCCAACGCAATGAGGGTTGCAGACGCAAATTGTTGTGCCTCAATCAGGATCGACTCCATCTTGGTATGTACGCCAGTGGCAGCTGCGTCAGTACTCATTTTGACGGCATGCTGCTCTGCAGCAAGCTCGACTTCGAGCTCTTGTACTCTCCTGTCCGTCGACTCCTGGTACCGCGACAGCTCCGCAGCTGTTGCAGTTAGGTATGAGGTCTGGGCCAAGTACGCTGCCTGCACAGTAGCAGCTGCCTCCTCCGCAACTGCAACCTGCCTCTGTAGCTCATCTGCAGTTGCCTTCAGAGCATCCACGACTCCCTGGAGATTCCGCAGCTCGTTCTTCAAGGCCTCCTTGTCCTTCCGGATCCGTCGCTCTCGCCGTCTTCCCTTCTCGAGCTCATGCCGGTAGAGTTCGACCCTTTTGTGCGCAAGTGCCAGTTTCCCAGCCGACTTCAGCCCAGACCCAAGACTAGTACTGCCAGATGCTGCAGTCACCCCAGATGGAGAGCTATCTGCCCTGTGTTTGATGGTTGCCAATGGAATCGAAGGACTTCGCTGGGATCGCCGAGTAGGGGTAGGGGGAGTGGTAGGATGTACATTCTCCTTGTTTCTGCACTTCTGAGCACTTGTACATGGGCGGTCTGGGGAGGAATCAAGGCCGCCACGTAGCCTAGCATGATTTTTCGCCAGCTGTGCTTTTTGTGCAGGAGAACGAGCCATAATGCCTTGTTGCGAGCAAGCTTCGTGCTGAAGTCCTACAGAGCGGCACACTGGCGCTAATCGCATTACTGGTAGCGCCCTCGTCTCGTACACCCGGCACTACTTGGTGGATACTGCCACTCCCGCTTGAACGAATCTCTCCAAACTTTGCGCACACATTCTGAGCTACGATACCCACATTTTCTTCATGCGCTTTAGTAGAGACAGTCCTCTGTTCTCGCTACATCTCAGCATCTCTTCACATGTGTAACTTCACAAAGCTGCAGACCGCGAAAACAGCGTGGAGAACCGAATTATCAACTGAATCCGACCCTATCTGTGAAGTTTGGGGACAAATCACGGAGGGCAGAGAGCAGGAGAGGCTCGACAATGTCCGACCATCCTGCAGCCACCGGCAGAAGAGACTTGCTCTAAGCGGGCACTCGATTTGGACGGTCGGATGCGTAGTGTTCGCCTAGCCATTCCTCCCACGGACGCGCGCCTTGAGAACCGCCCCTTGGATTGCCCCACCCCAGTATATCCGTTGCGCTCAGCGACTGTGTAGCCGCCGGACCGTGCCGCTCGGGCCTGGCTCAGCGTCTATCCAACCGTCCTCTCCGACGCACTAGGAATCAGGATATATCCTATACTGCAGTTATAGTCTGACGATGGAACAGAGCCGCAGGTCAACGCAAGCCCAACAGCGAGACACCCTCGGTACTCCTTCGCACTGATGCAGTAACGATCTTTGTATCGATAGCCCGCACTCCCACTCCCTCGTCAAGCACCGCCGAAACCCTCTCCTGCTTCGCCCTGATGTTCTCGTGCTGAGGAAACATGTCGCAGGGAGGGATGTTCGCGAGAAATCATCGCCGTCTGTCCCACAGAATCACCTCCTCTAGCCGCCTACGCCCGGAGAGGTCGACGACCGTTGCAAGGAAGATGAGGATAACCGTGTTGTACGCATTTACCTGGGGATGCGTACTTGCTGCATCTCCTAGACGTCACGCTTCTGTGACATCGGAGAGGCGGCATCAGCCGCACTCTCATCGACCTCTTAGCGTCCACCTCCATCTTGGAGCTATGGCCGTGGAGACGCTTCGCCATCAGGACCTTGATGTTGCCAGCGGCGACACTAATGGGGAGTATAGGGCCTAATTCGGGGGCATCGATACTGCGCGCTCGATCCCCGTGACACGGCACAGCGGTAGGGCGGCCATACTCGAGTAGCGAACCAATGTTGATGAGCGTCATCGTGAGCCACTCCCGCTCCTCAATTTGTTCATCTTCTGCAAGAGAATCGTCAGACTTCGGGATGCGGGAATGCATCATACAATTAGAAGACTCACCACCCACCATTGTGCCACTTCTCCTGGAAGCGCTCGAGGACACGCTTGAAATCGTCCAGTTGAATGTTCGTGAAAGGCATCCCGTATCTGTGAGACGAGCATCGGGTGCCTACCGGCGTGCCTGCGCGAGTGGTAACCACATGCCGAGGACAGACTCCCGCGCAGTAAAGAAGGGGTGCAGAGCGACCATGACCATGCATGCAGTCCGTAGCGTTAGCACAAGTTGAATACAAATACTAAATACATACCTCTCCACGAAGTGGTGTACGCCATCGAGGTCCTCGTCCTTCTCGCCGCACAGCAATCCGAGATGAAGCCGCAGCTTGCCCGAATTCGGCGTGATCGCAAGGCCCCGCCCAAACTAGTCCTTCACGACCCGTCGCCAACACTCCTTGTCCGGGTCGCGCTCCGTGAGGCGAGCAGCCTCCTGGCCGACGGCGGGGATGTTGTGTATCTGGTGAACGGCAGCACCAGCGATAGCGCCCAAGCCAACTGCCATATCTGCTCGTCTGCTCGTGAGGACTGAGGATTGTCGTCGATTCAAGAAACGCGCAACAATATTGTCGGTGTGCACGGAGGTAGAGCGGCTAGCGTACCATGTCAGATACTCCAACGCAACCGGTGAACTGGTGGGTGGCCGTGCTGCGTGTCCCAAAGAATCAAGCAAGTGGTAGAATACGTGTGACCAAAGACGGATGATGAGGTTGTACTTCTGCGGAATGTTCTTCAGGAACGCAGGTACTGTGGGGCCAGAGCATCTCGCGGATGCTTTCAGCAAGCCTGACGAGATCAATCAGTAAACGTCGCATTGAAAATGAACAGTCACGTACAGTTGGTGCTCCGTGACGAACTTCCTCCATAGTTCAGATTCACCCTCCTCCGTTGCGGCGTCTCTCGACGTGCCAGAACTACCGGGCCGGCCCTTGATGAGGATGCCTACCCGCTGGGCGTTGCGCTCACTATCATTGGCGTGTTCACGTTCACGTTCGTTGTCCGGGGGTCGGATCTCGAGGTTGCTAATCGTACGGTACGCCTCCTTCAGATTGCCAGAGAAGGCATCGGCGTTAGACGGAATTTGGAGAGTCGAAGAGAGCGGAAGGCGCGGAGGAAGAGTCGGCGGAGGAAAAGTGAAGGTGGATGAGATAGTGCTGTGAGCGTACAAGGCAGAAGACGTGGAGAATACGGATACCCAGTCGCCGGAGGACTTGGGGGTAGGCGTTGGACGTCCGGTGGTCGGAGAGTTACCCAAGGGCCCGGTTGCTCCGTGGTGACGATTCTGGGTCGAGAACAGAACTGCGTCGTGCTTTTGCGGATCGAAAAGCTGTCGATGGGAATCGGTAATGCTCTGAGAAGGGTGTGCGGGTTGAAGGATCCCCGGTTGAATCGAGGGCGGCGAATGTGAACCTGATGCGCCTTCTGACATTGGTCTTCGGATGGGATCCGTGTTCGGCTTATAAAGCTTACCGGGACTCCCGTTCGCAACAGGTCGCGCATGCGCAGCGCGGGGGAAGTTGGGCGAGATCCTCAAGCGGCGCAAAAACTCATCGGGGTCTGCCTCCACGTACGATGGTGAGGCTTCCAAGACGATGTTAGGGTTGGAGATAGCAGGTGCATGGAGTCTGCGTGGAGACGACGGACGTGCAGTCGATGGTCGGGGATAAGATGTTGGAGGCTGTGAAGACCGCTCCGGTCGCTCTCCAGGCGCGGCGGTACTGTAGAGTCCACGCTGGTACATGAGGTGCTGTCGCTGAAGAGAGAAGGGGCGAACATACCCTCGCTTTTGCGTGGTTCCAACAATCCTGTCATCTACGCCTGTCTCCACGGACCCTCTCTCCTGTCCCATCTTCAATGTCATCGCGAATTGGGCATCATATAGTTACAGATGATGGCGGAGAGCACGTCGAATAAAAGAGCGCACCAATGCTAAGAAACATGAAGAGCATATGTGGGTCAAGGCACCGATTGACGCCCAGAGACGAGTGCCGTAAGCAGATCGGGAACACAATTGCAGCCGCGCCTGAGTTTGGCAAATCCACGCGCCAACCGCTCGGCGTCTCGCGAACATAACCCCACACGGCTGTCGCACTGTACATATCTCAGTCCGGTGTCACACTTTCCGACTTTGCGCACGTGACGCTTCAGTGAGCTTTTCCGACGCAATCTTGAAGCTTGAAGTCTCAACTGTACATCTCACTACCTATCTCGGGAACTTTTCAGGTCATACAATTTCGTCACTGCCACTCTATTACCTTCCTCCTCTCAACTACGTCCATCATGTCTGCTTCTCATTCCCGCCTTCGCGCACACACTGTCCCTCCCAGTCGCGTAGTAGTCCAACGCGTGCGTAGATCCGACAATGGATGCCGTCCGTCGTGGATGACCTCCCGAACGTCCAGGTACAGTACCAACTCATACGTTCTACATACGTTCTAATGCTACACTCTACACCGTATCTCATCCTCTCGCAGCCGTATCCGTCGCTTTATCCAAACCAACTGCGTGCAGGACACTATCTTCTCACTCTCACGGCTTCCCCTCTCGGCGTGTACATGGCCCGCACCGCCCAACGGGATTCTCAGCCTCGGCGAGCAGCCAGTTACCGTTGTTGTAGTCGGCACCGTGGCGTCTGTCAAATCAAACTCCGGCTATGGCCATCTCTTACCCGCTTCCCACTGCATTCGCCTGGAGCTGGCACGTAACAACGATTATCCTATTTACGCCGACGTCCTACGTCGATGGGCTTACATAGGTGAGTGACGACCTTCCTGCAAGCCGTTGATACAACCTATCACTCTCAAGAACCACGCATCCCGGCGTTCTTCGAGGCATGGGCGTATGCGAACAATCAGGAACCCCCACAACATGTAAGCCCAATTTTCAAGCTGTTTACCATATCGCATTTCATGCTGACTACTACGACGCTCACAGCACCCCCCCATCGTCCCTCAGCTGTACCTATCGCTGCAGCGCATAGGCTATGGCTCGCAAATAATCACATTCGCGGATCTCCGCGTACACGATGTCGTTCGATTGGAGGCCGCCATATGCCGGGGCGTCGTCCGGAGCGTCTACTTTCACGTCAAACGGCTCGATGTGCTCGAGCGTCCGCCTTACAACATCCCAGGATTCTATAGCTAGATTTGTTACGACATAGATTTCTATTGGCTGGACTGAATAAATCCCTCATTGCTCAACGGTTAACACGTCCTCCCACGCCCTTTGTGCTCTGCTTACACTGACTGTGTTCGATTCCTCCTCGCGCGGTCTTATTTTTGTTCAGTTGCGCGCCATACTGGTGGCGAGGTACATGAATTGAGATATACTGAGGAAATTGTACATTATATAGTGATGGTGGTGCAAATAGAGACTCGGACGCGAGAGAGCAGGTCCAGTGGCGGCCGGATCAAACGTAATTTGAAGAACATGAGCAGCACGGCCGCGTTCAATGTAATAGGGCGGGAACATTCGCGATGTCGTTCGACGAGTTGGATCAGATGGGGTGCGACACCGCTCTTCTGCGTCTCCGGAAGAGATAAGAGCGCGTACGAGATGCTCGTTCACCACGTTGTAAGAACCCGCGTACATCAGCTGGGCGTGCAGCTGGTACATCGAACCTTAGAGCAGAATGTTCGATAAGTGATTGCTTCGGGATCTTCCAATACGCTCGCTTGAACTGTGGGACGGGAAGAGGTGCAAGCACCATGCCTGGCATGGAAGGCGGCTGCCTACGTTGTCCATGAGGTACACCGTACCGCGATTCGCAACCATGGCCTGCGCGGCGTTCGGCATTTGGAGCGGCGTCGAGTGGAAAACATCACCAGCGTCCGGAACTTGTACCAGACTAGCCGCCGTACGTGGTATCGGTCGTTCGACTGTGACCCGACCATCTGCGGAGGGAGCTGATGCGTACTCATCGGGCGGACACGCTGTTGAGGATGTCCGTTCGGCATCATGTGCCCAGATTGAGCACGGGACGAGGGCACTCATTGAACTGGTGCGCAAGGGACGGGGAAGGACCGGGCTACTGCATCCAACCATGCGTTGATATGGGACGGGTGGCGCTAAGGGCGGTTTCTTGTACGCGCGAGATGTTACAAAGGCGGTTGGGCGTGGCGTTCTGGCTTTGACTCAGCCTCGAGTTCGGAAGGAACGTCTAGAGAGATACGTACGTCTCAAAGTGGAGATCCTGAATGACTTCGTCCTGACCCTGGTCCGTGCGCAGAACGAGCCCGGTCGCGTATATCAGGAGCTTCGACGCATCTCCTACTGGATTTTGTATTGGCGCAGCGACAAGGGCGTCCGTCGTGCCAGACGTTACGCGGTGCACGCTGAGCTCTCTGTCGGACAGCGCGTTGCGCACAATGCCTGATGGGACATCGCAAGTTGGGTAAGTCATGAACTCAGTCGATGATCCCGGTGTTCCAGACATAAGTGCAGACTCCAGGTCGAGTGGGAACTATAAGAGAGTAGAGAGCCTAGCGTCGTAATCGGAGCTCCATCCTGATGTTGCGGCCGGCCGTGGCGCGTAGAGAGGGAGGCGCAAAGGGATGGTGCCGCATGGGGATGTCCTTGTAAGGGGCGGCTCGCCGAGATACCCAGGAGAACTCCGTCTGCGGTGAGTGAGACCACATTCCTTCGGCGCTCCGGGGGAATACTTGAGGAGCCGCTTGAGGCCCAAGATGGTCCGACAACACACGACGCGGATCCACGACTCACCGGACATGTAGGCCACTTCGGGTAACAGTGCTACACAGCAGACGCAGGCAGTACATACAGGGAGCGATGATATGCGATGACTACGGGCGGGGAGGCGTGAATTGAACGGGGGCTGGCGTCATTAGCGGTCATGCGAGGATCTGGCGAATCACCACCGAGGATGCAGACAGGAAGACGGGAGACGTAGTTTGGGCTGTGCATTGATGATTCGTGCGATTGCGATGGGCATTGGGCAATGGTCGATACGCGAATGCGAATGGTACGGCGGAGCAAACGGGGAAGTCGTGCAGATTTGAAACGGCGGTGGGGAGCCATGATAGATGGATACGCTCGGCGGTGGTATGCGATATCGAGAAAGAGCAAAGAGGAAAGGGGTGGGTGACCCGAGCTTAGAGCTATCGCGCGACGTGCGCCTGCGGGGGAACAGCGTGTCGTTGCTCTACCAGGGCCGTTGGCGACAGTCGGATACTTCTATTGTCACCTCGTGGTGCTACAAACGCGTCAGCGAGGTACGCTGCGACGACTTGAAGCCGCTTAAATACTAGGCATAAGTTCGGCAGGCGCCAAAGAGCACGCGCGCATAGCCAGCCAAGGACCGGCCGCTAGCCATGAAAATGATATATCAGTGGAATGACCATGCATATGGGGGGAGGGGGGACAAAACAGGACTTGCCGTCAAGTCTGGCTACCGGAGTAAGGACGAGCAAACTGTCCGCGACGTTGGGGTCGGAGCCAAGGGGGCACGCGGACTGGGAGGCGCCGGGGGCGGCATGAGGGGCAGCCGAAGGTTTCGGGGCGGCTCAGATAAACATCCCAAAGAGAACACCAAGGCCCTTATCTCTGGGCACGAGTTCGCGAAGCGCAAGGCGGCTGGATCGCAACCCCGTCTACTACAAAGAAATGCACACCCGACGGATTACCGCCACAATCTTTGGATCGATACATATGATACAGCTGTCAGTAATTACGCTACTGATCATCCACATTCTTCAGCCTCCACTTCGCCACCACCATGTCATGAACCACTTGCTCGATGCTAGCAAGCTGAAGGTCGATAGCCGTCGCCGGCATCACGGTTCGACTGCCCGTGGTAAGGCTGTTCTGAAGCTCCCCTAGATCGGCCTTCACCTGGAGGAGGACGCATACGACACTCTGAACGTAGGGCGTGGAAGCGATCAGACAGTCCTCGGCATCCTGCAGGACTGCCGTCTGCTTGCCCACGCCCACAAAGGAGTTCAGATGGCCACGGAAGAGACGAGCCACAAGGCTCGGGGGAGGGAATGTGGCAGAGATGGTGCCTCGGACGGTGGACAGACGCTGAGCGGCGAGATGCAGTTGATAAAGAGCCCCCGAGCTCGTCGTGGCAATCTCGTCTATGTCGGAGGAGAACGTCTGCACTGACACCTTGAAGATTTGCGCCATGAGGTGGGTGCTGAAGTCGCCACTCACACCAGCCAGTTCGACTGCATGCAACGCGCGCAAAGAATGCAAGGCATACGTGTTGATAGTCTCCATACTGAGGGATGAATGAGCCTAAGGCAACAAGACACTAAAGTGCTTTGCAACTTACTCGTCAAACATAGTGGCTATGCGTGAGGATATCATGCGGAGGGCGCGCGCAGCTGCTTTGGCGTCCACGGCGTAGTCTACGAGGGCGTCTGCGATCGAGGCCCTGGTGGTGAGGTTACTCCCGAGGACGGCGATCGTCAGGTCTTTGACACCGTCGGCAACATCTCGAAGATGGAACGCGAGGTCTGCACCCTGTGCGCCTTTCTGAAGAAGCTCGGCGAGAGTGGCACCTTGGATCTGGGCTAGGGCAGGGAAGTCGATGTCCTGGTCGAGCGGTGTAAGGGTAACTTTCGAGTCCTCGATGTGGTTGTGCGTGTGAGGCGGGAGAATAGCGGCAGCCACACTGTCATCTGCTGCTCGTCCAACAAAGTAGAACGAGAGACAGATAGCCAGCGACGCTGCGACCCAGACAGAGAGACGGATCGGACTGGCACGACGGGCGATATTGAGCTATAACACCATATGAATATAGATGAGATAGATGCTTGCAATAAAGTCCTGAACAGCGTACCTGGTGGCCTACAACGGAAGGCATGGCGTGAAGTCGACTTGAGAGTTGTGTGGCGCGGGGGGAGGCTACAGGTCGAAGGTACGGATGATGGCCACCGCAATTGACGCCTATGAAGCTTGCTAGCGGCTTCTTCCGAAGCGAGACAAAGCAATCGGCAGCAACAAAGACGAAAGCTTACCTTAGCACCGTCTGGCAGCCATCTTGACCTAGGATCCTCCAGAAATCAGCCATATCGTCTTCCCGTGTGTGCAGTACAAGCCAGCACCAGTCATCCCTATCCAATTTCATCGTGCCATCGAACCCGTAGTATAGGATGGATCACAAGCCTGAGGTAGGTACAGAGTGAAGCAGATAGCATATGGGTGGTGAAGGAGGAGGGAACGCCCGTTGCCATGCGGCGCCCGCGCGCACGCCTGCCAATGTCGCGGCCCATTGCCGGTCCGAAGGGCCTGAAGTCCGAACGGATCGGAATGTATCTCCCTCGACAATCGTCCATTTGGGGAACACAATGCATGCATTAGCTCCAGACAAACTTTCTATGTACGAACACCCCGCCCGACGCTCCGAGTAGCCCGACCGACATCCAGATCATAGAGCCTGGGCCGACAGACAACGTGCTACTGAGCAGTGCCGAACGACACCACCGTCCCATGCGCCTGCCCTGCACGACATCTCCTCGTACCAAGCCGCCGCGCCATGCCCGCGCCATCCCACGCTGAGCGGCACCCCACCACTGCGCGCGCCCTAACATCCCCATACCACGCAGAGTGACGTGACTTACACACTGGTCGTGTGAGGCTCGGCATTGACCTCCATGCCGCCGCTGTTGCCCTCTGTATCGTTGTCTTCATCGTCGTCGTCGGTATCCTCGTTGATCATGGAGTTGACGAGGTCTTCGACCGCAAATTGATGGTCGTAGTACCTGGACATGGCGCTTGCATATGCAGCCATGAAGGCCCAGAAGACAACGGAGCAACCCAGGTGCACCGTGAGGGTGAATGATGGAGGCAAGTCGTCATGGCCCATGTGAGGGTATTCGCTAAGCTCGACCAAGCGGATACGCTATATGAGTCCGGGTGTCAGTGATGACCCGAGAGCGTCACTGAATGTACGTACTTGATCAGGTTTGAGCTCCGTCCTGTTGTTAATAGTGATGTGGTCGATGATCACAGGCTCCGTGAGTGCAGGGTTCTCCCTGTCTACCGAGGGGATGACCAAGAGAATGCCTATGAACAAGTACTGGCTTCAGCGCGTGTCGGAGTTGGTGTATGAGAAGCGTCACTCACTCGTAATGGGATCACATTCGACGATCTTGACGCTCGCGACGACTGCTCCAGTGAACCAGGTGCCACTGACGATGGTATCCTTGAGGTGAAACAAGACCTTTCCTCTCCTGCAGCGAACAATAGTGAGTAGAGTACAACACCAGTGGTAGAAGAAGGCCGACGTACTCGTACACAGCCATGGGTTTGAGGTTCTCGGTGAATCTGGGAGGAAGTCGTGATGTGGTGTTGAGTGAAAGGCGGAGTGAGCGGCAGACGGCACATATCTGGACAAAAGGACAAAGACGGATTGTCAGCCTGCGTCAAGCAACGCGACCCTCAACACTCTACCACGTGCGAATGCTCGTCAACACAATGCACTAGAACGGCTAGGTCCAGAGAACCTTGGCTGCACTGGACGAGGAAGAGACTATGTCGGACGGCCATCTGGAGTTGTGCGGCTGTTGTCACCAGCGGCGACCCGCGGTAGCACCGTACCGCTGGGGTGAACGGAAGAAGGGTCCCATGGAAAGCTTTCCTAGTCGCTCGGACGTTCTCTGCACAGCGGCGAGCGCGGTTGAAGACAGGCTAGGGACGAGTCTGAGAGGCATGCAGCACCGTGCTCCTCGGCCCTCTTACCGCCACCGTAGCGCGTTTCTCACGGGTCTCTCTCACGGTCCCTAACGCCCTCCCAACTTTCCCTCTCCTCATCCTTCGCTCCTAGCCTATCCTTGCTTTCCACGTCGTCGCGACTCCTTAATGAGAACATCGGTGACGCCTGCAAGTTCAACATCGCGAAGTCCCTTGATCCCGCGCGCGGGACGAAGGCGCGAGCTCCGGAGTCGCGCCAGACTTCCGGAAGGGTGCTGCTGTCGGACAACTCGAGGATAAGCTCTGGAGTGGGCGCGTTATTGTGGAAAGGGGATCTCTGGTGGATCGGCGTGCGCTGACGGTGAGTTCAATTCTGTGTCTCCTGCGAGTTGGGTCGCTGAACATCGTAAAACTGTTTAGTCCTGTCGGGCCCATTCTATCTGTACAAGCCCTACGAACTGGCTATGAAACGACCGCGCGCACAACTCGTCGCGCTATCCATGCGTTTCCTCCCATACATTACAACGTGCTCCACACCGTCGTCTCGTTCATTGCGTAGCTACCCCATAAATGTGCTTGTGGTGAAGCGAGTGATGTACTCGTTTACTGTTCCCCGGTCAACCCGAGAATAACAGCTACTACGAGCACAATGAGGGTGGCGAAGGCCATCTTGGTGCAGTACTGAGGCACGAAATTGGTCTATAACCAAGCGAATAGAGATGGTTGAGACTCACAGACGTCGAACCTGAACGCACCACCTCATCCTCATCTTCGACATTATCGGCCTCTTCGAAGAGCTCCGGGTCTTCAGGGCCTGTTGACCACCAGCATGAGCATCCAATCAGCTCTCGATCTACTAAGTGCTTACCGGCTTCGGCACGCCAAACCACACATGAAGACGCCGTGCTCTCGTTCATGATACCCGCCGCAATGTAGAAGCGATAACCTGCAGCGGTGGCACTGGGCTTATAATGAGACTGCGTACAAAGTCAGATTAGTGGAGACAATAATGCCGCTAATAGATCCACGTACATCTAGGGCGAGAACTTTGGCGCGCTCTGCGAAATCGCGAGTCAATCAGATTGTGATCAACGTCCCCAACCCGAGGACGTACTGGGAACGGAAAGTGTACACATCTTCCCGGCTCTCAGGTCCCAAATGTCGATCTGACCCACAGAGCTGCCACCAACCAGTGCGTGACCCCCATGGATGAAGTGTACAGGCGTGGGGTACGGTTCTCCGACGGCGTGATCGAAGAGGCCCACAGGGACTTCAGTGTCCATCCTGTAGACATCAAAACCGCTCACTAGGTTCGAGACGGCTATGTTTCCCAAGTTGCTGATACTTGTGCCAGCGCTGAGACATATCATTTAGGTGTACGATCATTAAAGTAGGAAACTACTGACATCATGCACTGCAGCGGGATGGTCCGCACGCGCATCCAGCTATTTCCGGCCTGAAAAATACTGTACACAGTCTAGTCAGCGAAAATAACACTAGAAGATAAGTTCATGCAATTACTGGATGCCATGATGAAGGTACGACACGAGAAGCGTTGATAGGGTCTGAGACGTCGACCAATGCAGGCTAGTGATAATGATCTCCTTGTACTCATTATGAGAGCTCTTCGGGGGTTCCGGAAGTGTTCGTTCGCGTACAAAGCGACGAGCTGCTCCAAGTAATCAGTGAGATGTTCTGAGTCAGAGAGGGGGGGGGCTTACCAGAGCTTCGCCACCGCCAAACCTTGAGCTCCCGGTGCGCTCCGGATGCGACACAGTCGCTCTCGATGGCGAGGCATTCCACTGGGTATCGATGAGCATAGAATCCATTAACGTAAACAGCATTCTGTAGGATGGAATGAGGCTGCTGAAGGCGATGTGAATAAGTCGCAAAGTCACGCACAGGCGTCACAGTGAGCAATGCTATATTGCCATCCTTGCCTCCGCACAACAAGGCGTCCTCACGGTATGGCATCCATGCGAGCGACAAAATAGGGCTCTTCCCACAGTATGCAATGAGAAGAGTTCCATTCTCAACCAGCCAAATGCAGACTTTGCCGTCCAACCCAGAGGTGGCGAGATAGGTTCCTTGGGCGCTAAATGCCACCGCTGTGATACCTTGAGAGTGGCCATTGGATAGCCGGCATACTTCTTCGTACCGTCTCTTACCCATGGGTAGACCTGTGTGTCGCAGGATAGTGGAGGTGGCTGGTAGTGGGAGGAAACAAGGAGAACGAGGCAACAAGTGGCGCGTGCGTCTCGAGTCGCGCCCAACCACGAGGCCCGCGCCCTGGGCTCCGTCGCCGCAGTGGCTCCTTCCCGCCTTTGATATGGTGCTTTGTTCAAGACACAGCCAAGGGAGACTATGATATGTTTATGCAGCCTTCCGGGCGTGGATGCTCAGCGCGAACGGCCACACAGACTCTGACAACTCGAAACATGCAAGTCAAACCCCCTCAGAAGTCGCGCTTTAGAGCTATCGGCGGTTCCAAACCCGGTCAGCTGGATCACAACCAGCCCAAGAGACTCCTCCGTCACCCCGGGTCAACTTTGACCTTCGCTACTTTCAACTCCCTCACCGCTACAAGTGGCACGGACCTCTCGCAAGCCGATGACGGTCCAGGCGATCCGCGTCGCATCGTAATTGAGAAAATTCCTGGGGATCCTATCAGTAGCTGGCGATTCGTTCTACCTGCAGAACATGCACCAGGAGTCCGCGATGAGGGGAAATGGCCGAGGGTGGTGAAAATCTGCGGGTACGACATAGCGCTGTTTCGCCCTTAACTTCGCATCTAATGTGTATGCATCTGCTCGCAGAAATTTAGCGGTTGTCTCTCAAGATCAGTGGGACATATACAAGCTAGACCCTGCTTATCGATGCTACATCCCCGCCCCTCCACAACACCCCATCATCTCACGCAGAGTTCCAGAAGAAGAGAATGTTCAGAACCAGAACAACAAGCGATGCGCATCGGCTGAGAAGGAGGAGCATACTCGGAAGAAGACTTGCGGATCATCCCAGGAGGAGTCGGAGTCCGGCTCAGGGGGCAGAGAAGGGAGCTCTGGAACGACCTCAACACAGGAGCCCAACGTCGAGAGGACTCCCAGCGATGACGTGATCATGAACGATGTACATCGCGATACTCACACCGCGAGCATGAGCCAGCAGGAATCGGTGAACGGCTCCCAGGCGTCGCATCATGATCTACCGCTTCAGACGGAGTCAACTCCGGATGCTACCGCGAACAGGACTGGTAACAGCAGCGCACAGCATACACGAGGGAGGCCCTCAACTCCGCCTTGCGAGAACGCCATGCCATCGGCCTCGCCAACCCCACTCACCGCTGAGGGCATCACCAAGACTCCCTCTTCAGCACCGTGCTGCGACAAGCCTAACGGATCAACCTCGAACCCGCTCAGTGCTCAGGTCACAATGGAAGTCCCTTCAGCGACGTCTAGCGACAACGCTAGCACGCCCGCATCGACCCAGTGCCTAGACGCGGACGGCGTAACGGGGGCCTCGATGACGGAGGTTCCCAGTCAAGCGCCAGCAACTACGCCACCCTGTACTTCCTCTGAAGAGGTCGGGGGGAGATGTGCGATCAATAACACCTCCGGTAGCTTCTCGGACGCCCCAAGATCGAATGACGCCAACCAACAAGCTCCTGTTCACTCTCCTGCGGTTCAATCTTTGCACGCCGACGATGTTCAGGGTGAGAGCACGGCCGATAACACGTCCGAGGACCCCACCCAGCCTGGTAGCTTCCCGGCTGACATTCCGGTGTCAAATGGACCCAACCAGCGACCACCCACATGCTCTCCTGTATACTCTTCCGCAGGCCCAGGTTCAAGCCCGGAGGGAACTCATGGGAGAACTGCTACATACCCGTCAGACCCATGCACTGAGCCGGGCTCTGGTTCACATCCTACAGTTAATCGCTGCGAACGTGGAGACGTGGAGATGGATGATGTTGCACCCTCCTCGAGCAGTAGCGGTGGAAGCGGAAACATGTCATGTGGAACTCATCCTCCTCCTCAAGTTGTTCCACGAGCTGAGCATCACGACGTCGATGAGAATATGGTGGATGCGACTTCCCAGGCAGCTTCACCTCATGCGCATCCGCGCGCACCAGAAGTCGTCGATATAGACATGAACGAAAGTATGGCATCCGGGTACAATAACGAAGGATACTCACCAGACAACCGCGCCCGGCCTGCGAGTAAGTGCCAAGCGATCGGCAGCTCGTCGTGACTACGAAATCTAATAGATCATTGCCAGGGCCGCGCGACGATGAAGAATTGGATGAGGACAGTCATAATCCTCATACTGGCAAACACAGACGGGTCAGCTCACCTCTGATCAAGGCTAGGGTGCCAAAACCACACGCTGAACGAGTAAGAATGAGAGAGGCGTGGATGCGATCCCGTTCGCACGGACAGGAAGTGGAGCGCAACCAGAAGTTCTGGGAGGAACTGTTCGCGCCTCAATTTCGTTCTATGGGTGAGTCTAGCTGGACGTGATGTGCTTTTGTAACCGACGTGTTGATGGTGCTATGTAGCTGGGCCTTTCGAGGCAAGCTACGACAGAGAGCCATCTCAAACGGCCAGTGACGGTGAGGTAGAGGCAGAGTTGCTCCGGCCGACCTTCAGTAATGCCGAAGAGTCACCCCAGCCTACTACCAATACTGCCGAGGAAGGGACGTCTCAGCCAGCCACCAGCAACGCTGGGACAGCCCATCCTCAGCCGTTCACCAGCAATGCAGAGTCGGATCCAGATGACATGGAAGTGGACCCCGCAGAAGACTCAGAAGCCGTGCGCCTGCAACAGCTTGAAGAGTCGCGTCGGAAGATGGCAGAGCTGGAGAAGGATAGACCCATATGGGAGGCACAAGCGAAGCGACGTGCGGAACAGGAGCGGAGGGCAGAGGAGGAGAAGACGAGACGCCAAGCGGACAGGACGCGACAACGTCAACAGCAAGAGCAGACCAATGCTCCACGAGCTACGCGAGGGCATGATCAACGCTCAACTTCGAACGCGCTTGCACAACGCACCGAGGCAGTGCAGAAGGTGATGCAGGACTGGGCCGAGATTCGAGCAAAGGACCGAAAAAAATGGGTGGGCAGGCTGTACAAGACAGCAACGGCGCTCGAACGCTTCAAAGAGCTCTCGAAAGACTTCGAACAGGCGAAGTTCGTGAAAGAATTGGGGCTCACCTATCAGGACATCCCGTGGCCCGTCTTGACCTTCCCCAGACGCATCCACTCCGACAACCTGACGTGGAAGGAGGTCGAGAAGTTCTTCGACGAGTTGAAGAAGACCGTGCGGCGGAACGAGTTCATCAGTATAGTCGCAAGGACCCAGAGACAGTTCCATCCAGATCGATGGAGTGGGCGGGGTATACTGGGGGCTCTGGATGACGGGATACGGGAGCACGTGGAGAGGGCCATCAATACCGTTGCACAGACGTGCACGCCTATTCTGCGAAAGGCGAAAGGAATTTCAGACAGCTTGCATACGTAGTCGGGATGTACATACCATACCTGACGAGTACTCAGTACTCAGCAATCGGTGCGCGGACACCGTGCGTGCAAGTTCAGCTGCTGAACGGGAGTACAAGGGTACTGACTCTTTCGGCTCCGCAAGGGTCGAAGATAGAGCAAGCAGGTGGATGTGGATGTGCCAGAAGTCAACTTGTAAATAGAGCGAGCGTACAGCAATTGTGAGCGACGAGAGTGACCTAGCGCGCGCAGGTGCACAAGTGCAGGTTGCGCTGGGCGTTACTTCCGGGTTTCCGGTCCTAGACGGAGGATGCCGAAGGCTGGTGACCCAGGCGCTAATGGCCGTCCGAGGGCTAACTCTTTCATTCCGGAACCACTGCAAATCTCTCCTTCTTAGACACTGGAGTCCTCATCGACGAACATGTCTCTTGGCAACATCAAGCGTAGTATACTTGACTGGCTCCGGATTGAGCTTCAAAACACCAATTCCAGCAGCGAGGGTGAGTTAGTGACTTGGTGGCTCGGTGGCTCGGTGGCTCGGTGGCTCGGAGCTCGGAGCTCGGTGACCCTCCAACGGGCTATTCGCTTTCCGGTATATTGTGCTGACATATCCTTCCCTAGATATAACCTGTCCTCCTTCAGGCGAGGTAGAAGGAACGCCGCCTGGTGATGGGAGTTTGTGCGCAATTCACATTCTCCCCGCGGAACTCCTGTCACTCGTCTTCAAGGACGTGCTAGAAGACTATCTACACGGTTCTACGTACTGTCTCTCAAACCGCGATGAAGCACGTGTGGACACCTCCTCGCTAATAGCCATCACTCATGTGTGTCGCTGGTGGAGAGACGTCGCCGTCGGATGTCCCTTGTTCTGGTCACGCATTGAGAACGGACACATCGAGCGGTCAAGGACCTTCTTGGAACGCTCTCAGGATGTTCCGATTTCCCTCTATCTCACCACTGCTGGTGTATCCCTCAGGTCACAACCTTTCGATGTCGGAAGTCGTTTGCGACGACTTGATGTCCACGTCCTTCCCGAGGCTAGCGATGTTATCTCCGTACTTCCTCGCTTCGCTTCGCTCCCCTCATTGGAGTGTGTCACCCTGACACACAGCCATTTTGCCCTTCCTGTGGCTCCTCCCCTGGAAGGCATATTGCTGTTCGAAGCGCCAGTGTTGCCACTCAAAGCCCTCGCCATCGAGCGAGTGCTCAAATGGATTCCCACCAACAGCTTCCCATGCCTTACTCACCTTTACGTCGACTTCAGTTCTCGGCGAGAGGATGCTATGCAGCTGATCAAGTTCGTCGATGTGCTGCGCAACGCCCCTCGAGTGGAGTTCGTCCACGTATCTGAGTTCTCGTGGGCTCACGGGCAATCCGCCCCCACCACTCCTCCTGTCCCCCTTCGACACTTGCGTCTTCTCCTCATCGGATATACAAGTATGGAAGTGGCATTTGTTCTACTCGCCTCCGTCATCCTGCCCCGACATGCCTTTGTGCGTCTTCACGATGTGTTCGTGCACGATAGGCACCCGACGCTTCCCTCCTTGCCCCATCTACCAGTCCTGGAGGAGGTAGACCAGTTGGAGCTTGTCACCGAAGGAGGCAGCTTGCGTTTGGTAGCGGAATGCGCCTCCTCAGGTCTATGGTTGCAGTGTGCTTTCGACCTTTGGGAGAGCGGAAGCAGGCGTCGCTTAGATCGGTGGTTGTTGGGACTCCTTCAGACTGCCCTCCCTTTCCGCAATGTGTCTACCCTCCTCCTGTCTTTGGGCGAGCACGTCGACCTCATCTCCCTCCTGCTTCCGAGCTTCACCGGCCTCACTGAGATTCGCCTTGTCACCGACATCCACTACGAGAAGAAGGCTGGTCAACAGATGGCACGCCGGTCGGTCGCACGTGCACTCTATGCATCTCTGGCAGCGTCGCCTCAGGGTGTGTCCCACGTTTGTCCTTTACTTCGCACTCTATGCGTGGACATCTCGGTTGGATCGCATCCTATCATTCCCAACATCTATGCCCCCTACATCGCGGACATGGTGTCCAGTCGATCTGAAGTAGGACTGCCTGTTCTCTTGGTGGGCGTCCAACCATTCGCCGGCAGCAGATGGAGTGGTGTTTCCACTTTCGAGGAAGTTGATGCACAACTTATGCGCATCCGGGACTTCAACCAAGTGCAAATCCTCCCACCGGGACCTTTCCTCTCACCTTTCTTGGAGCGGCTCTGCTGGAACTTCGACGAACAGGAGAAGTACTGGGACTTAGACATTATGTATAAGCCGATGTATAATCAATGAACCGTGGATCACTTGTCGTCATGTACCACGTATTGTATGGAACAGCAGAGAGTGTAAATATATACGAGGCGATTGGCAATTCCATCTCGAATAAGACCAGATAATAATCCGGAAGGACTCCTCACGATACCCACTCATGAGGTCCGACCGGCGAGGAGGCTGTACCAAGCTGGTCACGCAGTGGTGGTGGTTCCAAGCCAGCGCACAGCGGTGAGCTTGACTTCTGTTTCTACCACACCGTGATGAGGCGGCGAAGATTTGATATATTCCGAGGAAGTTCAAACAGACGTCGGAATACCGCGCAAGCCGGCCCGCACTCTCTCGCACTACCCGCAACGGAGGTGAGCTCCTAATGGAGGCAAGTAGGCACATGAGACGTAGCTCTACAGTCCATGCCCGCGAGCTGCTCCCTCCAGCTCGTCCTGCCGTACGAACTGTGCCCGTTCTTGCGCTACTTGACGAGCATGGTGCGTCCGAACCCGCGCTGGTCGTACGTGAACACGATAACGCCACATCCACGTACTCGCAGTGCGCCCCTCCGTACCGCCCGATGTGCTCCTCGAAGCCGTGAACGAAGAGTAGCACAGCGCGCGTGGGAGAGCGTGGGGTATGTTCATGTATGGTGCGCTCGACGTCGGTCCATCGCGTTGGGAACGTTTTCGTAGAATGGGGAAGGACAAATGCCAAGTCGATTTGACGGCATTGCAAGGCATAGGGTGACTGAGGCAGTTGGAGGCCGACCCCCGCGTTGGAGATCCCGGAGCCTGTACGTGACAGCGACGAGGATCTGCTTGTTGAGGATATTCTGTCTCGGTGCATCTTCGACCGCCTCATAAGACAGAACTGACCTGACTGAGCGACTGAGCGACTACAATTGGGCTAGCTTGCTATCTCTGCTGACCGATTCTACTTGTGAAGCGACGAGAATTCTACACAAGAGGAAGCAGTAGAAGGGGCCATGACGATGGATGGTAGGGGATGAAGGAGAGTGCTGCCGTTGCTCGAATAGTCTCGTCCGACTGTCCGGCGTTTGGCATACGCGGCCCGGAGATCCCGAGGGCTTCCGACACATGTCGTCGTGTCCGGGGCCCCTCGCTAAGTCTTTCTTTGTCCATGCACATGCTGCCCTCGATTCAATCACTCGTCTGGCCCTCAGGCCTCAGCACCAGCCACCTCCTTCGACCCGCCACTCACCTAGCGAGATGGACGACCCCGACGCGTCCACCCTCTACACCTTCTCTGCATCGGCTCCCATGCAGCCTCATGGTGAAGTCACGTACCTCTACTTCGCCGCACCTGTAGCTCCAGATGTCGTCCTGGATGCGCTCCCAACAATATCGAGACAGTTCTATTCGGAGTGAGCAATCTGACCGTATTGTAGTGGCGCAGTAGCTAATCAGCTAATCATACCATAGCGGCCTCAACGTCAAGAACGAGAACTTCAACGAGGCCATAGACGTGGAAGAGGATGCCTGTGGTTTGCCACCCCCTGATCGACTGCGCGAGGCTCGCGGTATGTCCTGTTCTCACTTCTCACTGTGTCGTTCTGAAACTTACTACCTGAACAGCGCGGTCGGCCTCAGTCGCCTCCACTGCACCGTTTACTTCCCCTCCACCCCCTTCTCGATCAGCATCCGTCACCTCCACAAAGGAGGGTATGACTCGTACGCCGACTCCATCGTTGGGCCGAAGTCCAGGGCCATCCACGCGCACTGCAACTCCTACTGGATCATCGACGAGAGGGCCTCCTTCCGACTTCGAAGCCTACCTTCCCCCTCGAATTCTCACGCGCTCTCAGTCTCGGTCATCCCTCCGCAATGCTAGCGCAGGTCCCAGCACTGCTCGAAGCAGCCCCGCTCCCCACAGTACTGTTTCCAGCACCACACAAACTCGCCCTGCTCGTGGCACCGTGGTCACCCCCGTAAGCAGCGTAGGGGATCTGGGATACTCGGCATTCCTGGCCAGTTTACGCTATGCAGCCACTGCGCCGGTACGTAAGGATGACTCTTTCTTCGAACACCATGTCTTAACATCTTGCCCTAGGTCGTGGAAGTCCGGTACAGGCGTCAGAAGAGACAGTGCCACCCGACCCGGGAGGAGCAGGAGAAGGGTCTATCATACAAGACCTTCTGGTTCGAGTGTTGGGGTGACGAGAACATAGCGAACCCCCCTCCCGACATTGCTGATCATCGTGAGCTCACGATTGGGGACCTATTCTGCTATTGGATGCCGGTGTCTCTCGATCCCACCATGTGGCTGTGGAGTTTTGGCCGTGACGGACGTCCGCACTGGTTACCTGTGTTGCAGGGACACGTGCGTATCGAGGATGACCGTAAGTTGACACTGACGGAGAGTCACAAACCTTCTTGGGCGAAGGACGAGCGGTATCGAAAGAGACTCTTGCAGCAGGAGCAGGAACGTCGCCAGATGGAGCGCCAAAATGGCAAAGGCAAGGGCAGAGGTACGTTGTATCCGTATGCTTTGTGACGATCAGTCTCTGACTAGATTTTCAGCTACCTGACAGGCTATATCCCGGGCGAGCTCTGGTGAAGCTACCGTCCTGCAGATGCCCGTCCAAGATTATCAGGAACTTTCGCCATAGGGTCACTTGCTTGTTTGTCGCTACCTACATTTCTCTTTCACGTGTATTCGTCCACCGATCTCTCTATTATAGCAAACTCTGTACAAGGGACAGTCGAACCTCAGCGTCCAGCAGAGCGGTGTGTCTGCGGCAGTTTTCTCTCCGTCCGGTCATCGATGCTCGCGACCTCCCGCTCGCTCGCGCATCGTTCTAAGGACCTTAGTAGCACTCTGTACTTTGAATAGCCGCCATTGGACAGGATCCACGCCAATTTGATGGCCGTTGCATAACAGCAGGGTAATCGTGGCGCGAGTGCGTCCGGCTCGACTCCCGCTGCGGGTAGCCCAACTTCGTCTTCTTTCCGCTACGCGCCTTTGCTCTCATCCCCGCATACGGCATCGACGAAGCTGGATCATTACTCCGGAACCCTCAGAGGAGGTGAACGTCGGAGAGTGGTGACACTTTTCAAGGCGCGTGACGTCATGTGTTTTGAGGTCCCGGGTTCGGAGGCTTGCCGGCGTCTCCAACGTATCGTCAGCTCCGTTCGCACGCGCCACTCAGTGACTCTCACCTCCCATCCACGTCTCAATGAGCCAGATGAGCGACAGTAACACTGAAGATATCGATACCTTCCATCCCTTCCATCACAACTGGTTTGTTTTTGATAACCCTCCCGTGCAGGCTGCCACGAGTAAGTGTCTCTGTATGGCGCGAGCGCCCACCCCCATTCACCTTCGTGTATCCACAGCCCGTCAAGTGCGTTTCGCCACTGGTACGGCGCAGGGAAAGGCATCGCCGTCTCAGCGTCCCCTTCCTACTGCGTCTCGCCAGGCTATCAAGAACAAACCTCAGACTGATGCCTGTGCCTCTGCATCCCCCGGCCAGTGGCGGCGACTCCTAGCATTCGTGCTACCTCTGGCTGTGATGGCGATACTGGCTGCCTTTTGGATGCTGCAAGCTATGGATACCTACAGACTCCAGCGATTCCTCTCCTCGCTCACGGACGAGTCCTCACTGTCTTCCAACGCCAAATTACCGGCCTTCCTCAAAGAATCCGTTGACCACGCAGTCCAACAAGCCCTTCAGCGTCGCGTCCATGGGATGCGAGACTTCGCTTTTGCCGCTGATGGAGCCCGCATCGTCCCCGCGTTGACTTCTGTTGATGCGTCAGCTCAGAAGGTCAACGCGCCCGATGTCATCCTCCGAGACAACCTCGCGGGCGGACGCTGCTTCTCACTGGGCACCAGTGGTCAGGTTGGGGTCGCGATCCCGGCACTCATCTATCCCTCTCATCTCACCATCGAGCACATCCCAAAGTGCGTCGCCGAAGACATCGGGAAGGCGCCTCGGAGCATTCGGTGGTGGGGTGCAGTGGACGGCAAGCATAACCAGGAGCGGTACAAGTGGTACCTTACCACAGTAGCTGGGAGGTCTGCTTCCCCCACGGCTCCTCCCTTGACCCACGGTTACACCTTCGTTCATCTCGGTGACTTCGAGTATGATGTTCATGGTGGAGAGTATGTGCAGACGTTTGCCATGCGCGAGCTCGTTCACGTATCGGACATGTACTTCGGCGTGTTCGTCGTCGAAGTTCTTGACAATTGGGGAAGCTCTAGCACTTGCCTGTATCGGTTGCGGATTCATGGACAGATCGCGGCGAAGTAGAAGCATCCTTTTCCCTATCCGCCATCCACTGCTGGCCTACAGTTTGTACATCTTTTGTGTCATGTCGATATAGAGTCGTGTTCTTTGCAGAGACCAGTCCCCAGCTGGTGCCAAGGACCTTTATACCTCAAAGTCATTGTGCCACGCCTTCCCGAATTCTCGCAAAGATTCTCAAAGGTAAGCATCCCATATCAACGGTCATTTGCTGAGAGTACTATATAGCATTCGCTGCAACGAGCGCACCCCTCACTTCCCCGTACCAACGCTCCCCTCACGTGTGGCTGGCCGCACTACGCTCCGAATTCATCACGAGTGCGTACGTATAGCGCTGTTTCTTATACAATACGAGGACTCATAAACCCGTACCGTCAGACTACGATGGAAGAGGATTTCTATTTCACCGGCTCATCGACAGCGGCGCCCATGATGTCCGACGACTATTCGTACGGAGAGCAACCTACCACTCCCCAGCAACCCACCACTTCCGAGTACACTTCCGAGTACGATGCGAGGAGCATGCTACAAGGCCAAGGGTCCGGATTCTTCGGCGATGAGCTCCCCTACCCGTTAGGTTACGACCACCAGCATCACGCTCAACAGAGCATGCCCCAGGACTCTGCTGTATTCGGAGGTTCATTCTCCGAAGATCCGGTTGGGTGGTCACCGAGTTCGCAGCAGCCCTCACAACAATCGTGGCAAGGGACTTCTTACGACTTTGCCCCCCCGTCTCAACCTGTCCGATCTGCCACACCTCCCCATCACACGCTTCAGACAGGCATTCCCGCCACTCATGCTCGGTCGAATCATTTCCCACAACAGTATGGTACCGGAACCGTCAGAGCAGCCGCATATGTCCCCCAAGAAGGGCGCCCAACCCAGCAGATGCAGTACTCATCAGGATTCACCCATCAAGGCTCCGCACAGGCAGGCCTTCATTACGCTGACACTCAGCGCTCCTCGGCGCATGCAGGCATGCAGTATCACAGCTCTGCACAGGCAGGCAGGCAGGATTTCGATGATCATGCTCGTCCCGAACAGCAGCTGCATCATTACGGACAGGAGTCCGCTCACTGGGATGCTCCGCACTTCGCCTCAGTGCGACCTAGAGAGCACGAGACTCAGAACTATCACGATCCGAATCGCCAGTACAATCAGCCGTTCGTACCTCCGCATGCTCCGCACAATACCGGTGTATTCGCGTCTAGGGATGTTTCGGGGCGTGCACCACCAAGCTCAGTTCCTAGAGGTTATGCCCCTCAGGCGGCTTCTGCTGGAGAACCAGCTCCCGTTTCACGGGCTCGTCCCTCAGTTCATCCCGCCGCCTTCCCTGCTCCCACCATCCCCGGTGCCACCCAAGCACCCCGTCCTCCCGCCATCCCACGTTCCGCGGCCGCACCCCGTCCTCCGGCTGTACCACGTACTGCGGCCGCACCCCGTCCTCCCGCCGTACCACGTACTGCGGCCGCACCCCGTCCTCCCGCCATACCACCTACTGCGGCTGCACCCCGCCGTCCCGCCGTCCCGCATCCCGCGGCCGCGGGGCCTACTCCCGCTGTACTGCATCCCGCCGTATCCGCCAAGCCGCAGGCGCTACCTAAGCGCGCAGGAACAACTCTTGCAGCTTCTACAGCTCCTCGCGCTTCTTCACAACCCCGTCCAAAAGCTGCCTCACGGTCGCGAGCCAAAGCCGGCCCCTCGGGCAGTGTGGCAGCCAAAACTCCCTCTTATCGTGCAAACGACTTCAAGGGTACGGATTCAAGCGTTCCGACGGCCGAGAAATTCACCTTCGCACCTCCGCGCGACTCGAATGAGGAACAGCAAGGCTTCATGCCGCCACTAGACTTGGGACCTTATGCGGTCAGTTCAACACATCTGCATACCTTTCTGTCCGCTTACCTGACGGATATTGCTATAGACGCGGGATGATGTCCTGGAATTGTGGAACCTCTTGAGCGAAGAGGATCGCACGCTCCTACTAGAGTCGCATCCTAATGGGGTGGACGTCTCTCCGTCCGAAGGGAGTGGCGATGCAGACGAGACCAGAACCCCCAACGTACAACAATCGCAGACGAACCTACCTAATTCTGTCCCTCCATCGAGCAACATTGCTGGCTCAGCTGGCAGTGGTCCTTCGCGCCGAAGAACGGCATTCGTATCCGACGCCACTGACTCGGTATGTCCAACCTCTATTGAATTGGCCGGCCTGCTCATCTTGCATCACAACTGGCTCAGGATGATGATCCCACTCCGTCAATCCGTACTGCTAATCCAAAGGGAAAGGTCGGTCCTTACCTCTACTCGAGATGAAACAACTTGTCCGATCAACGTCCTCATGCCATGAAATTTACAGGAACGTGCTCAACCCGCGGCGCATCCCCATACGGATAGTAACAGCATCAACCCTGAGATAGGTACTGCTAGGCCGACAAGCAAGTCCACTCCGCAGTCAAGTACAACCTCTCATCGTGCGTCCGGAGGACTCCCTCATTTTGGCAATGCGGTTCTCAATGCTGTTAATGAGGTGGGACGGAGGATGGACCGAATCGAGTAAGTTCTAAGCTGTGTAAGACTCGTCAACTACCCCTCTAAAGCTTCTGTATGCAGACATAACGTCGCAGAGGGGCTCAAACACATGGAACACCAGATCTCGGAGTTGAAGACTGCTCCTCCTGCTCCGTCTAAGGTCTCGAAGGTGGCGTCCTCTTCTTCGAAGCGGAGACAAGCACGATCCGCGCGCTCCGTTGCTGCCCGTGCTCTTTCTGGTGCCTGTCAAGATGAACGTGAGGATTTCACTGCACAACTGGAAACCATTACCTCGGACACAGAAGAGCCCCCACCGCCAAAGCCGACAACGTCTGCATACCCATCTTCAGCCGCATATCCATCCCGAGCTGGCATGCCACCTTCAGGTTATCCCCCCTACCGGCAGTCAGCACCAGTCCCACAGTCCTTTCCAACACGTCCCTCATTTGCTACACCAGGCCCAGCACCGCATCCGCCGCATAGTACCATGGGAGCCTCTACTTCGAAGACGGCCGCGCCCTCCTCTACGCCTTCCTCTACGCCTTCGTCATCAACGGTAAAGCCAGGCGAGGTAGACAACACGATCATCAAAGCGCTCCAGAAGTACGTTCGGTTGCACCTCTGGCGCCAGCTATTGCAGATTCAGAAGAGCGAAGAGCTGCCGACACGCTGCAAACCGCTCACAGAGGAAGAGCACAAGTCATTCTTAGCGCTGCGACACAGCTACATCACAAGGGAGAACTTCCGCATCGATTTCACTCGTTCTTGGGCGAAGGATCCCTTCAATCGCGAGGTCAAGGCCTTCGTGGTCCAGGACTTTCTATCGCTCGCCAAGGGCGGCGAGTACTGCACAAACCCGCTCATTCCGACTTCCTATCTCAAGCCCCAGGTTGTCGAGGCGGTATTGGACTCTCACATGGAGTACGCATATTCTGAGTACCGCAAGCACACTGCAACGAAGGATGAGAAGACACTGGCAAAGCAACACGCCGCGAAGATGAGGAAACAAGTGGCGCAGCGCCAACAGACGGTGAGACACCACTCAGATCGGCCGATCGGACATATCTGACAAGTTACTGTTAGCTTCTCAGATGGCGCAAGGAGATCCTGGAGATCCTGGATCTGGAACGCCACCTTGTGCTTTTCGCTAATCTAGAGCCTTGTCATATGAGCGGCGACGAGGCCTCGATGCCTGGCGATGGCCGAAACACTCGGGTTCGTCTTTACTACATCATCGAGTCTGAATGGCAGAGCGAGGCCTTCAAATTATTCGTGCAAAAACTCGACCGGTGGTACATCTACTACTGGCGTCAGCGCGGCGGGGACACTCCACCAGGCGGTAACCCTCCTCGGATTCGCATCACGAATACAACCAATCCCAAGAAGGCTATCAGTCCTAAGGGGCCCAACGGCTTATGGCGCAACTGTTACGACGACGCGTGGTTGTCCAAGAAGACGCCTTATGAACTGGAGAGAATGGGTATCATCAACGAGGACTACGACTTCACGCTGCCCGAGGCCCCACCTATTCCCGAGGATGCATTGCTGTAGCTCGAACTTCATTCTAGATGTCAGCAGACTGTTGGAAGTGGACAGATATATTGCCGTATCAGATACCTTTCATCTGACCGTTGAACAGCAAGCGAGAATGCCCCTGCAGGTGAGTGCTCCCTCAGATAGCTTCGCAAATGCTGGCTTCTGCGCAACGGCTCGAAGGCGCTGTCGAGCCTCGGAGCTCGCCTGCGTGTGTCGGCCGGTGCTCT
>NW_027137933.1:97328-166910 GCF_003813185.1 Lentinus tigrinus ALCF2SS1-7
GACAACGGCGGATAATGAAGGGGTATGACAGCGTTAGACGACGGCAACGGTGCTGATTGACGGTAAGTAGACAGCGGTAGGCGATGAGGAGTTGGCACGAGCCGCCAGACGCCGGTGGCATTTCCTGTGTCGGGAAATCTCTCTGTGACATTGTCACATTTCCCGTCCGTAGACACAAATAGGAGATGTAAAATTTCTTTCACCGGGAAACTGAACGACGAATTTCTAGTCAAAGGAAATGTATGGAAGATGATCTGGGAACAAAACATTTCCCGAACGTTTCCCAGTCCTGGGAACGTAAAGTGTCCTGAACGTCTCCCGGACATCTCTTCAACAGGGAAACTTAGCCCACCGGGAAATGTGTGGAAAACTGACGGAATACGTTATGTGTCCTTGGTTGGGAAACTATCGGGAGATAACCTGGAAACCATAAGTTTCCCTCCAATTTCCCGGCCATCTCCTGAACCGCGAAATGAGTTTTCTCCCGTCGTGTGAGCACTCCTCTGCGAGTCCGATGAAGGTCCCGGATACATACAGCGATAAAGATATGTACACAAAATCCAAGAATCACCGCTACATACGCCTAGACCTCGCTGTCTCTACCCCAGCTCATGCGTCCTTCGCAGCGTCGCCCTCTACAAGCTGCTGGAACCGCTCCCACTGCGCTTTCGGCATCTCGTAGCTCTCCGTACTCGCAGGGAAGCTGCGCTCGCGCACGGCCTCAGAGTACGCCCGGATGCCCTTCTCGACCTCCGACTTGACGTCCGCGAAGCGCCTTACGAACTTCGCCTGGTGCCCATGCCACGTCCCCATGAGGTCGTCCCACACGAGCACCTGCCCATCCGTCCCCGGCCCGGCCCCGATGCCAATGGTCGGTGCGTGCCGCAGGCGCTGCGTGATGTACGTCGCGAGCACATGCGGGATCGCCTCGAGCAGGACGGCGAATGCGCCCGCCTCCTCCAGCGCAAGCGCACTCCTCAGCACGCCGAGCGCGCTCTCCGCATCGCGGCCTTGCGTGCGGTACCCCGAGAGCGCGACGTGGCGCTGCGGGAGGAGGCCGACGTGCGCCATGACGGGGATGCCGACGCTCGTGAGCCGGCGGACGGTGTCGACGAGCTCGAGCCCGCCCTCGAGCTTGACGGCGTCCGCGCCGCCCTCACGGACCATGCGCACGGCGTTGCGGACGGCGTCCTCCGGGCTGGCGTGGTACGTCCCGAAGGGCATGTCCGCGATGAGGAGCGGCACGTGCGAGCCGCGGGCGACGGCGCGGATGTGGTGGAGCATCTCGTCGAGCGTGAGCCGTGTGGTGGAGTCGTATCCGAGGCAGACCTGCGCGAGGGAGTCGCCGACGAGGGTTATATCGACGCCGTGTGCTTCACAGGCGCGCCCAGTGGGGAAGTCATAGGCGGTTAGCATAGTGATGGGCGTCCGAGATGTGCGGAGGGCTTGCAGGTGCTGAATTGTGACCTTCTTGCGTGGAGGTGCTGCAGGGAGATGTATCTCAGTGTCTGTTACTAGAGAGGATGGCCAGTCACAACGCGATATCCAACAACTTAACCCCCCGCGTCATGTTGCCAGCTTCTAGAGCCCATGTCGGGTATTTCTACAACAAACCCAGCGACGTTACGTCAGAATTCACCCGACGACGGGATGAAATTCGAGACAAGATGTCGTAACAGGATAGACGAAAGGCGTTTGATAAGGAAGCTTCTTCTTCGCCCAAAGCGGCACACGAAACCATCCACGCCGATCGGCTGGCGAACACAATCCTTCTCGCAACATGAGGTTAAACGGGATGACTTACTGATACCCACGACCTGGCGCTCCTCCGGCCTTGCACTCATCCATCGGCGAGAGCAGACGCGAGAGGGGTAACAGAGTGACGCTGAGAAGTCGAGGAGCTGCTTCGGGCGCTGTGCCCTCTTGATGATCCTGTAGTTGAACATGCTGCTCGTCCGACAGTTGCGATGGATGGTGGAGACTTGCAAGAGCAAGGTGGGTGTTGGATAATGACGTTGAGAGGAGTCTTGGAGGAACCTCAGCCTGATCGAGGACGAGGGGTTTGGTGGCCGGGACGGGAAAACTGGGCCTCCGAGACACTGACAAAGACAGGCTATTCCTCCCCAACGTTACCACTCAGGCCGAGTCGTACAAGACCGACCGCTCCGAGCACACGATCCGAGGCTGTATGGCACGACAACTCACCGAATTCCTTTAACTTCGCAGGAGGCATATGGTCCTTCCGATTATCAGACACCGCCATCTCCTGTCCCGGTTGCCGGACCTAACTCAAAGTTTTTTCTGAACGCGAGGTTGTCGTGTATTGGGGATTGGCTAGTCTCATTCGCAGCTGAGAAAAGATGATACGGAGCTCAGGAACTTTGTCCTCTGTATGTACCGAGTACATGGCGTACAGACCCAAGGGTGATCGTAAGAAGCATTCCAGCCTCTACGGCAGAACTTGTTGAGCCTATAAACACACCTCAGTAAATATTGAGGATGAAGAGCATAGCCCCTATAGCTCAGTGGTAGAGCGCGCCACTCGTAATGGTGAGGTCGGTTGTTCAATCCAGCCTGGGGGCATTGATACAATAATTATACCACTTTTTGTTTGGTGCGAGTTGCTTCAACTCTTGAAGCTTGAAGCCCAGTGAAAATCGACTCTGTTCTTGTATGTTTAGATAGTGGAGGATCGTGGCGGATATGTTTTAGGGCGGAACGGCGTCTATTCTGACAGTGAAGGTCGGTGTTTGCGAACATCGTTCCACTTCTTTCAGCTCAATTCTGCCATGTTGCTTTGGCACAACATGTCTCTTGGTCACCTTTTGCTTGTCTCTTGCTTCTGTGCAATTGCAACACCCTTGCTCTACCCTAGAAAATGACGACATCCGGCACATCCAACCTGCATCCAACTCCAGCTGCGTCGAAGTCGAGCTTCCAAGCGCCCCTGCCGTCGCGTCCTTCCCTCTTACCACCATCTTCCAATACTGTCAACTCCTTCCTGCCCCATCTCCTACCCTCTGCGTCGATATCAGCCTTCGATCAGCTAGCTTCAATTGCGATTCCCTCCGATGACGAGGACCGCAAGTACCGGGAGTGTGAAGGCTCGGAGCAGCGTCAGCTCACGTTATGCCATGACTTTCTGCCCGTTCAGAGGTGAGTTTACACTGACTGTATGCGCATATATCCAGCTGATGTACCATATTAGATCGTGCGCAGTCCATTGTACGAGTGTGATAGCAGTCCGCTCTTCGGATCTGGGGCACAGGCAGACAAACGCATCCTACGAGATGTGGACGCACTCAGGTATGTCGCTTTCCCTCGAGTGTGTGCGTACCCTTGGTATCACGTGTGGTGACACAAAGGGAGAGGTGAGTGTATTTGTGTTGGAGGACTGGGTAATCGGACTGGTTGGGTGGGTGGGCGGTGCGCGTGGATGAGCGTGGACGCGGATGGGCAGCGCGCGTCAGCGAGCGGGGCACACAGCGCAGGTGGGTCGGAAGCGAGCAGCAAGCTGCGGGCTTTGAATGGGACAACGGGCGGGGTCCCGGGAAGTGGTGGATATACAACGATCGTGGCATATATGTTTCATTATGTACACATTATCATCATTATATCTGCGACTACTAGAACTTGACATCGCGTATGGAAACATACGGAAACAGAACACCATATGTTTTAATCTAAAAGTGTTCCACATTTTGTGTTTCAATAGTAACTGACATGTTCTCTTGTGTTTCCTGCTGTTCTCGCATAGGGGATGTTCTAAACAGATACAAACTCACGAGAACAGGGTTGATTCTCACTGGGCTTGAAGGGTCGCACACGTCTCCTTTCCCCTGACCTTCAACATCACAATCTTGTCCTGTGTTATCGGCTCATCATGGACAGACCTCATAAAAGGCGCCATTTTGGTTGCTGAGCCAAGACTATGATAGGTATTCCGCAGACCCTGCTAGAGATAAACCAAGTCAGTCAACGCAAGATCCTTGCGTGAAGGACCATCCGAACCTGTCTCGAAGGTACCCCACATTTGCGAGATGGCAGAATTTTCGAAATGCGGGATTGGTCCCCAGTTGTGACAGGACGAATAGTCAACATCATTCTCGTCGAGCGTCCGGTCTTGTCATCTCGCGCCATGCGGACGGAAGGTAGAACCACTGGCAGGTCCGGCGCTGAGATAGTCGGGCATGTTTCTGTCCCTGTCATAAGCAAATGCCCCCATTCATGTGAGACGCGGCTTGGAAGGAGAAATCGGCAAGCAGTAAGGACCAAGTTAAGCAGCAGCCGCGCTCGCGGTGGTCTTTTCCGCGCGCCGAAGGTACAGCAAGTCCGAAAAATTGTAGATAAGACGGAAAGGTGCAGGTTGATGGTTTGAAGTTGGACGACGCACCGAATCATGGCATTTTGAAAGCAAGCAATGCGTACGACGGTAGATGTTCAAGTGGCATCGCTCAAACCATCAAATCCTTATCTTATCACCCCCATTAATTTATTTTTGGAATGTGCGCTTAGCTACAGGGTGAGCTCGGCGTCTTGGTTTTCAGCTTGGCCTGCTGCAACGTTCATGCTGCACAAGTACTCGTCCGCCCATCCTCACCTGCTTATGCTCCATAGTACTTGGCTTTCCGACGCCGAGCGAAACGGATAACTACATATGACTGTTTGAAATGGTGTTCAGGTGTTGTATATATGCACACTTCCAGGTCTTGTATCATGCTGACAAGCAGAACTCATGCAGACTACGTCGTCCGCTGCGTTGGAAGCGGGTGTGAAGGTGCTCATGTACGCCCGCCTACGCCAACGAGGATTAGGCCCTGGGATTTTGGCCGCTCAACGGCATGCCCTAATCCCGTCGACTCGATACAGTCTGACAGGGCATCAATCTCATTGTCAAAGCCAAGTATCACTCTAAGTGGGAAAGCCAGCCAGTCTTGGCGCGGGTAGTCTCCCGTGCTGTACGTACCTCGGCCATGTTGCATGGTATGCCCCGAGCCTAAGTGCGCCACCATCCGCTAGCATACAATACGTGTACCGTCATCATGTACGTCTCGCTTGGCTCTTCGTGTTCCTGCTACTAGTTCTGACCTTCTTAGATGCTGGGTAGGAAGAACATGATTGGGCAGACGTATCCTGTCTTGAAGCGATACCGGCTCACTCATCCCACACCCTTCATACCTTTCTGACGTAGTCCTCGACGACGTACAGCCTCTTGTCCAATCCGCGCCTTATTAAGTATGCACACATACAACTCAGTCTCAATCTTCATGATCTGAATCCATTCCGTCCTCTACCACAGACAGGTAGCTCCTCTCATGGACGCCGACGACATCCCAACAACATCCCCGCGACTTCCTATCGAACTCTGCGAGCACATCATTGGGGCGGTATACAGCGAGCGTTTCTACCTCGTCTCGGACGCCCTCGCGACGCTCTCTCGGTGCTCGCTCGTCTGCCGCGCATGGCGGCCGCGCTCGCAGATGATCCTCTTCACGTACGTCCTGCTCAAAGACAAGGCCATGCTGCACCGTTTCGCCGCGCTGCTCGACGGAGCGCCCCATCTAGGCCGCTACGTGCGCACGCTCTCCCTCCGTGGACACCACCACCGGCCGGACAGCACGGTCGTCTTGTTTCCGACCGTGCTGCGGAACCGCTTACCGAGCCTCGTCAGGCTGTCCATCGCGGAGGAGCAACCTCAGGTGGACGCTGTCGCTGAGTCCGCGACGGGCACCAACAACTTGAAAAAGCCGCCTCTGTGTCTGCCCATTCACCCCCGGTTCCCGGCGTTGATGACCAAGTTCGCTCACATCCGGGAACTCAACCTCAGCAACACGACGTTCCCCTCTTTCGGCGACCTCTGCCGCATCCTCGATCGCCTGACGGGTCTTCAGGAAATCCTGGCGCTTTCGGTGTCGTACGCGGTGCTCGGGCTGCTTCCGCAGTGTATGCTGAAGGACGTGGGGAAACTCGGCGCGTCGAAGCGGTTTTTGCCGAACCTACGAGCTCTGTTGGTGCGTTGCTGACATGCAATGTAATGGAAAGCGAGGCGGCACGCTGACTAGTGGTGTCTTGGCCTGTGGGAACAGTGCTATGATATGGGCGAGGAGGGCACGCAGAGGCTGACCGCAGCACTTGGCCCGTCTCTGTTGAAGCTGTGGGTCAAGTTCCCGAACGAACCCGTGCTGTCGAAAGCGGACAATCCTCGTAAGTACTGGTCTCCCAAATTTCAATCTGATGTTGACTGTGTCCACTAGTGATTCTCGATGACCACTCTGAACCCCTCGTCGGCCTCGACCTGCAGCAATTTAGGAACCTGGCTCACCTCGGCTTTCGTCTTGGCCGCGGCCTGCGCGAGGACGCTGCTGCGCGCGAAGCGCTCGGGGCGACGCTTCTCTCGTGGGCCGCACTAATCACTACTGGCAGTAGCGACGGCACGAGTCACCACTCTCAAGGGTCTCGCAACCAGACTGAGTCCGTGAAGAACCGATATCTACACCTGGGCGCGTGGTGGAGAGCGGCCTTCACTCGAGATGAGTACGTTGCGCTCTTCCGCACTCTCGGTGCCATGGTCGAAGAGACGCTAGTAGCCAAGAAGGCCGATCCGGGCTCAAGCGAGACTCGGCGCTCCGACCGTTCGCAAGGACAGGGGCAGGGACAACCTCAGCCTGGTGAGGAGGCACCACAACAGGACGTCGACCCGTGTCTCGTGACGGTCGTGGTGCGGGATCTGGGTGATAGGCTGGATTGGGAGGACTGGTGGAGCGCGCAGATGGTGGGGTGTTTCCCGACGTTCTCGACGTGGAATAGGCTGGTCGTTCAGGTCGTGCATGCTGGTGAGGAGTCCTGCTGTGCTATGCGTTTGGGTCTTCCTATGCTCACGGGATGGTTGGAACAGGAAACCCGAATGACCGGTGGAAGGGCTTTGATGACGCTCCTCCGGAGAACGCGTCTGTGTACCTCGATGAGCGGGCGAGGCTGCGGATGAACGCGGTCAAGAAGGCTGCACTCTATCGTGGTCAGGTTCTCAGATAGGTACGTAAGTATGTATTGTTGCTCACCTCTCTTCTCTGCGTCCTATCATAACCTCAATCTGACAACCCCAGCAGGTCGCATCGGCAGTCGAACACCGACCCGCGAATCCTTGGAGGCGCTGCAAAGTCCCGTTCGCGCCTCGCCTTCCGGAAGCCGCGGTACGTGAGTACTGATCGCTCACGAGCCGGTCCCGAAGTTCAATGTCAACGCCAGTGTCGGCGCGCTGAGTTGTGAGTCTCCGCCAAGCCTCTCCTACATGTCCCCGAGCGACAGCGCTCGCTAGTGTTGCCGTGAAGTCGAAGTACCGTGAAGCAAAGTGTGCCGTGAAGTGACCAGAAATTTAGCCGATGGCTTCACGGTGGCTTCACGGTGTCTCAAGGCCGCCTTGAGGTGCCTTGAAGTGCGACTACCCAAACTCGGCTGCGAGAGCGCCAGCGCTAAACAGATCATGTGATTGACGCGACACAGTATCTGATGCACCTCCCGCGCCCTCTCTTGACCGTGTTCCGCTCCTTCTGCCTGTTGCTCTCCTGCTCGGTACCCTGTTTGATTGCCTCTATAATCATCACTGGCATAATCTTGTACAGTAGTTAATACCCAGAAAATTATATGAACCTCAGACCGAAGCATTAATTGTCTCCTAGCAGCAAGCGGCCGCGATTTTGCATTTGGAGCAGGCTGTCGTGATGCGGGTGAGTTATAAGGAATTGGGCTGCCGGTGTTCAATTCTCAATGTCTCAAATGTTATATTCTTGCTGGGGCTGTGGAGCTCCCGACACGCAGCTCTTCTCGCACACAGTAAGTATGTACGGAATGGTGAACATTACCCGTCAACTTATCGACAACGTCTCTAGGACCCATCCCGTAACCTTCCCAAATAAACCGATACCATCTTACCTTTGATCCTTTAATACACCCTTCAAAACCAACTGGCTCGCACGCTACCAGACGCTATGGGAGCGGTCCAGTCACCAGTGAACGCAAATGCTGCACGAATATTCAAGATACGACAAGCCTTAGTTCACGAACCTCTGTATCCTACTAGTCCTACTGCATACTATCCACTCCCGCGTCATGCATTCATGCCCTCGGGCTGGTGCGACCTGCCTGCCACTGTCGGGCTCCGGACCGGTACTCCGGACGGACTTCACGGTGCCACGAGGCACTTCGAGGCCACCTTGTGGCGCCGTGAAGTGCCTCAAGGTGCAAACTCCGACGCCGTGAAGGCGCCTTGACTTCACTTCGCGACAACACTAGCGCTCGCCCTTCCCCGCTCCGGAGTTTCGGCATCAGTAGTCCTGGTCTTAGATCATGTCACCCCGCATCCGACATTGGGCAGGGCCTGGGACCTGCTCTTCGGTGCGGCTATGAAAGCTGCATGTCGCAACGGGGGTTAACCGGCCGTGTGTGATGAGTATATGCGGTCGTCCATGTAGTTTCAGATCGGAACTTCATAGCAAGGCACTGCGTACATAGCAATTGATGTGGGCATGCAGGCTGACTATATGCGTGCATGCTGACTGTATGCTGAGTACTGTTGAATAACTCAGGATTTTACCTTCCCATTGCCATCACTTGTTAGAACTCTCCACCGGTGGGGTTAATAGATGTTGGGCACATAACTGTGTTGTCAAGTAAGTATGAGTACAGTACATAAACCCAGACGTTGATCTCTCCCTTAGGACCTATGATGTCACCTAGTGATCGCGTACTTAAAGGCGTACTGCCTGCTGTGGGACACTTTGTACTCTTTCCTCTTAACCTCGAAGTCGACTCCGCAAAAGTCTGAGCAACGTGCTCACACTGCAGCAGCGCGAGCTCAGTGCCACACTCGGCGAGCTCGAACCCGTCCAGATCTAGGCGTCACAGCCGCCAGCGTCGTCAACGAGCATTGCCATCATCTAAGTTCCTCCGACGGACATGTGCCCTTCCGAGCTTTGTCTGGGCTCTCTCGAGTCCGACCCTCCAGCCGCGAATACTTCTCACATCGGCTACGACTCCCCGGGGCAACAGCCAAACTGGCCTGATCGCTGATTTTGATTGCATTTGCGGGGGAGGCGCCGAGGGACCGCATGCCCCTGCCCCAAGGGCGCATACAACGAGGTGAGCTTTCTCTTAACCTCGATTGGCGGTGAAAGGTGGTGGATTGTGGATGGCAATGGGCGGCGGATGCAAGGAATGGGCGCTGGTGGCGGCGGCTCAAGAGGATTGGCACCGACTCGATCGCAACAACACCCGTTTCTCCATTCCGATGACTTACCAAGTCTATCGATGAAGGCGGATATCTTCTCGGCATGGTTCAGTCTCCGCAAATCGTTCTGAAGACTGGAGGACTCTGCATGCCGTGCTACTCCTATTGCGCTCAGCCTTCAATGCAACATGGGGGCGCACTCGGCGTCGCGCTCAGTGGCGATGGCAGTTGGGTAGTGTCGGAAGGGGGCTCGAGGCTAGGCGAGTGACAGGCTACGGGACGGGCTTAGGACGAGAGATGGCCGCTCAAAATAATTGGCCTTGCGGCATGCAGACCGCCATGTGAGCGTTCTCGGCGCTGCCGTGCCCTTTAACTCTGGCCAGTCCTTCCCGTCCGGATCTCTGCCCTAGCCTCCTTCCCCTCCGCTCTCGCCCTTCCTTCCCCTTCCTATTCTTCGGCCCTCTGCACTCGCGCCCTGCGAGTGCGGTTCATATACGCCGAACTCTACTTTTTCCCGGCATCCGCACCTTCACGTTTTACGCTTGCTTGACCGTGGTCTCTCACCATGTCCGGCTACAACATGTATGAGCAGCCGCGGGAGAGCCTCATCGACTCGACTGTCTCTGGCGGCACCCCTCGTGGCTCTGACTACCTCGCTCCTCCAATAGGTCTCCAGCCAGACCGCTCCCTCACCTCAACCCCTGGCGACTCCTCTCCATTCCTCCCACCACAGAACAAGGAGACCTACGACAACGATTCGGAAGATCCGTTCCCCGCTCGTCCCCTCTACAAACGTCCTTGGTTCTGGGTGGTCATCTTCGGCGCCGTCGCCGTCGTCGTACTCGCAGTCGTCCTCCCCGTCTACTTCGTCGCCGTCAAGCCCAACCAGCACAATTCAACGTCCGGAAGCGCCGCGTCCTCGTCGGGCTCAGGCAACTCCGGCTCCTCGACCGGGAACTCTACTTCGAGCGGCAACGGGAACGGCTCAGGGAAGCCCCAGAGCGTTATCACGACCGGCGGGGATGGCAGCACGGTCACCAAAGACGACGGCACGACGTTCACGTACCAGAACTCCTTCGGCGGATATTGTGAGTGTTCTTCTTCCTCTCCGCTGTTCTCTTCCCCTCTGCATTTTCCCGCTCCGAGCTTTTCCCTGTGGGCGCCTCTCCTGCATTCCCCACCGCGCGGCACGCAGGACTTTGCCAGGATGACGCATGTTGGCCGTCTACATTCTTGGTAGTTCGCTACAGAGCTCGTATGACGAGGGTGAGCGCGTTCGCGATGACTCGAAGGAGGGCTTCGATTGCGGTCGAACGTTTCTCATGCCGAGCTGTGTATCGGACGCTTTCCATTCCCTCCTCGCACATGCCTTGCGTTCGCTAGTGGCACCTGCGTCGCAGTCTCGAAAATGGGGAAGTGGGTGCTCAGGCCGCATGGGATAGATCCAGCCCGGAGACGAATCATTAACCGGCAGTGGACTGAGCGCAATGCGTGCGCCCCGCATCGGAGCGCGTCTGTATGTACAGCTCTGCGGCGTAGGCTTGCCTCAGCGGCCGCGCCCAGACGAGACACAACCTCCGGCAGGTGGACGTGCTGTCGGACGACGCGCCCGACTAGCCTTGAGCGACCAGCTTCGGACCGCTCGCGAGGTGTTATACTCACGCTCATCCTCTTCGACCGCACTCACGCCTCCTGCATGTGTGGCGATCGCTTCGCACGCGCGCGGGGTTGTGTGCGCACGTGAGAGTATGCGTCTCGGCTCAGGCATCTCATGCGTTCAATCTGCGGGCGTGGTCGCGATGCCGCGAGGTCTGCCGCAGAAAGTTTCGTGAGGGGAATACTTATCGCGATTGACATCATTTGAGCATCGGTCGCACTAGGCATGGTCCAGTGCACACATGTCGCTATCATGTGGAACAACGACTGCTTCGAACTGGGCACTGACGATCTCTCTCCACAGGGGTGTACGACCCTGCGGACCCCTTCAACAACGGCGCTCGTCCGAACTCATGGACGCCCGCGCTCAACGAGACCTGGACGTGGGGCAAGGACCACATGTGGGGCGTGAACCTCGGCGGGCTGTTCGTGCTCGAGCCTTTCATCGTTCCGAGCCTGTACGAGCAGAACGTCGGCGCGGTCGACGAGTGGACGCTGAGCCAGCTCCTCGGCGACAAGCTCCAGCAGACGCTCGAGGACCACTACAACACCTTCTTCACCGAGGAAGACATGGCACAGATCGCGGGCGCAGGCCTGAACTGGGTTCGACTCCCGATCCCGTTCTGGGCGATCAACAAGTGGGACAACGTCGGTGTGGACACCACGGGCGCGACCGTCGTGGAGCCGTTCCTCGCACGGACGTGCTGGAACTACATCCTCCGTGTGCTCGGCTGGGCGCGCAAGTACGGCATCCGGGTCAACCTTGACCTGCACACGATGCCCGGCTCGCAGAACGGGTACAACCACTCTGGCAAGTCGGGATCGATCAACTGGTTGAAGGGTGTCATGGGACTCGCAAATGCGCAGCGGTCGCTCGACTACATCCGCATCATCACCGAGTTCATCTCTCAGCCTGAGTACAGGGACGTCGTCCAGATGTTTGGCATGGTCAACGAGCCGTTCTTGCACCAGATCGGAGAGGATCAGGTTCAGTCCTTGTGAGTTTCTCTGTGGGCAGACTCTGATGAGGGCGTTCGCTGATTCCGATGTCGATACAGCTACCTCCACGCGTACGAGATGGTTCGTGGCATCACTGGTACTGGCGCGGGTAACGGCCCCATGATCTCTTTGCACGACGGGTTCACTGGGCCTGCTGCTTGGGCAGGCTTCCTCTCGGGTTCCGACCGTGTCGCAATCGGTACGTCTCCTTATAGCTGTACGCCTCGTTCTAAGCTAACAATCGCCGTTTTCAGACACTCACCCTTACTTCGCGTTCAACGGGCAACCCAACCGCCAACCGGTCAACGTCACCGCAGACGGCGACTCCACCGGCGGCTTCGGTGGCCAGTGGCCCCTCCAGGCTTGCAACTCCTGGGGCGCGACCATGAACAACAGTCGTAGCGCCTTTGGCGTGACGCTTGCAGGCGAGTTCAGCAACGGCATGAACGATTGCGGCCTCTTCATCGACGGCATCACCTCCACGGGCGCCGCGGGCGGGACAAACTACGGCGCGGGCTGCGACTACTGGGAGGACTGGCAGTCGTGGTCGGACGCGACGAAAGAGGGCCTGATGAACTACGCGCTCGCGAGCATGGACGCGCTCGGCGACTGGTTCTTCTGGACGTGGAAGATCGGGAACTCGACCACGACGAACACGGTCCGCGCGCCGCTGTGGTCTTACCAGCTCGGCCTCGAGCAGGGGTGGATGCCGAAGGACCCGCGCACGGCGCTCGGCAAGTGCGAGAGCCTCGGCGCGAACATGGCCGCGTTCGACGGGGAGTACCAGGCGTGGATGACGGGCGGCGCGGGCGCGGGCACGATCGCAGCGTCTGCGACGCAGAGCCTCCAATGGCCGCCTGCGTCGCTCACAGATATCCCTGCGGCGAGCATGGCGAGCATTCCGCAGTACACGCCGACGGGGACGATCTCGACGCTGCCCCCGCCCTCGTTCAGCGCGAGCGCGACGGTCAGCGTGGGCAATGGATGGTTCGACGCGAGCGATACCACGCCTGTTGTCACCCCCATTGCGGGCTGTGCGTACCCCGACGCGTGGGACGCTAACGATGCGCAGATCCCGGTCTCGGGGTGTGTCCCTGCGTCGCGGTGAGCGTCTTGCGTAGGTCTGAGCAGCTGCGGATACCCTCTCTCTGTCTCTCTTGGCCCGCGCCCTTTCCTTGTCTCCATGCCCCCCCGTCTTCCTGTCTCCCTATATCCGTCTCACTCCTCCGCTCTCCGTTCTCGGACGGTTCCTCTCTCGCAGAGCTATGACGCACGGACTTTAGTTACGATGACTTATCTCCTTCGCTACGCTCGCTTTGCCCCTTCCACTTCCCTCTCTCCCTCCCTCTCTCCCTCCCTTCGCTGTTCCTCTCCGGTTGACGACGACGACGTGCGCTTTACGGACATCTCGAACCCGCTCATGAAGTAACATAGTGTATTGTTACTCATTACTCGTTACGCGCCCTTGTCAACCCCCATCCGAACACACAGATACACACAGATACACACGTATACGGTACGCGCATGCCAGTGGACGTTATAATACCAGTAGCTAGGCCTCTTTCTCTTTTTCGCAGAATGCAGATAGCGTTCGGTTCCATGTTGTGGTGCAGGTTGGGAGATGTGGGACAACAAACGGTCGTTGGCAAGGTGCGGTATTCATAGTGCTGATGGCGACCACCAGACCTTTCCACTTTCCCACGCATACAACATGGGGGAAGAAGGGTCAACGTTCAACTTCGAATAGTTTCAACTCTCAGCGGACAGTGAAGACGCTCTTCAAGCTTCAAGTTCGAAGTTTGGCAACGTTCCCCACTTCCTAGGCCCTTATATATCGTCATGCATGCCTGCTTCCGATCCCCTGAGGTATTCTCGCACATCTTGTGCTTCGTCAATATGCAGCTTCCTGAAGAATATCCTACTTGGGGCTACCATCTGTACACCGACTTCAATCCGACACTGGCGTCGTTGGCTAGGACATGCCGCACTTTCTTAGAGCCTACACTGGATATGCTATGGCGTTATCAGATGAATCTTGGACCTATCTTGAGGACTTTCCCGGAGGATGTGTGGAAGGAGGTCATCGTAGCGTATGACTTCGAGAATACGCCGGATTATGAGATAGTACGTCTTCATTCACACCTATCGCGTCGCAGGATTCGAACACCAACGCCGATTAAGTCCTTCGCAAGGCTGCCCATGGCATCTGAGTGGTCAAGGTTCCACTACTATGCCCGCCGTATCAAGGAGCTTGGGTATTGCCGATTCGAGTTCGCCGACCTTGAGAAGCTCAATGACGAGTTCCCCGGAGAGGTTGGTCGTCGACGTTACGTCGAGTGGGATGTTGTAGACAGGCTTTGTCTGTCTCGACGTACGCCGACTCTCTTCCCAAACCTTACGAAGCTCCGCTGGGATCAGTGTCCGAGCTCCTTCACGCGTCTTATTCCCCTCTTCTTCGGGCCACACTTGACCTGTCTCTCATTTGGCCCCGAAGTTGCCGACGACGAACCGTTGTCCCTGGCTTTTCAGCTCTCAGCAATCGCGGATCTGTGTCCCAACCTCACCCAGCTCGAGATGTTCTCGCCGCAACCCGATGTCGTTGTGGAAGCAGCCGTCGAGTTTGCCCTCAGGTGTCACCGTTTGGAGAGCTTCATCGTGACAGCTGAGCAATCTTGGTCCGCTGATTTCCTTCAATATCTTGCTGAGCAACCACACCTGCGGAAGGTACGCCTCCGGGTCGACGCTGAGGACGCGCACAACTTGCAATCCCTCCACGCTACCGCGCATCCCCCGTTCTCTTCCTTGCAATCACTCTATCTCGTTTTTCCAGCGCTATCATCATGTATCGAACTTCTTCGGGTCATGGGCTCCTGCCGTTTGTTCACCTTGGATATTACGGTAGAACAAAGGCCACTGCCTCCTGACCTCGCCGAATTCTCCGCAGTTCTCCGCCAGCACTGCTCCTTGTCATCCTTGCACGTGCTTCAGATCATGTCGCCTTTGGACGGAGGATGGTATCCGGGAAAAGAAGATTTCCTTGCGGTCGAGGACATGGAGCCGCTTCTAGACTTTCCTTTCATACGAAGATTCATCTTGAAGTCGCTATTCGTCGTGACATTTGACAACAATGCCATCTCGCGGATCGGTCTCGCGTGGCCGCTTCTAATCGCCCTAGTTATCGGTGAATATGGCTTCTGCACCCACTCCAACATCACCTGGATAGGATTGGCGCATCTCCTGCACAACTGCCCCCAAATGGAAGTAGTGCACCTTTCGTTGGATGCTACCAGCACCGATGTAGGCGGTATGACATCTCTTCCAGAATACCGTCCAAACAAAAGCCTGCGGTATCTCGGGGCTCAGGATAGTGTTCTGGGAGATGTCGAGTTGTTCGCAGAGTCGCTCTTTGCTATTGCTCCGCTCTGCCACGTCATCGATGGAGACGTCTTCGAATGCGAGGATGTGGGTATACAGGCCCCAATGGATCCTATCGCATTCTACGGTCAAGTCGAAACCGTCCTTTGGGAGATGAGGCGGACACGATTACGGGATCAGTTCGCATTTTTAGACGAATACGGCGAGTGTGCTCCAGCTTCACCCGTTATTGCCATGCTAACTTCATCATCTAGTGGTCACAGAGGCTGATTTGATGAATGACTTTGGAAATCCGCCCAAGTCCTTCCCGTATGTGAGATGGGGCCCGCAACTTGCGAACATCAGACTTGACCCCCGCGACAGACCGCCATTGAACGCCTCGTCTTCGAGATCCGCTATGTAGGCGGCGTCCGGCATGACGGCTTCTCCAAGCATAGCGCAAACGTCGTGACCGTGCACCATCCATCGTTTCCCTCATACCGCATTCCGACGCCGTCGTTGTTCCTCACACCGCGGCGACTCCTCTTGCGGGTCCTGACGAGCCTTTGACGTCGGGTCTCTCACTCATAAGCAACGCGTCGTCGGACGTCCAACTGGCACGCTCTATTGGACCTTTGTATGTGCGTGCGGACGTGCGCCGACGATGAGCCCTCCCTTCGGTGCGCGAAGTGGTACCGTGTGTACAGACGGACTCTCAACCTCATCTTGGACGGCGAGAGACCAGGATTTTACGAAGACACAGCTTCCCGCCCTATAGTTCAATCTTCGAGCCTTCACGATCTCCGGGCAAGTCCATGGTCCGCTGAAGTGTGCGCCTGCGGTAGTTTGCCACCTCCGCCGCTCGATACACACCACATTCACTACCGACATTCGTTTCAGCCCCGTCAGGGGTCCACCTCTTCACTGAGGGGCTCCCCTCGTGGACCATTTTCCTGCTCGCGCCACGAATATTGCGACGCACTTGTCCGGTTCTTCCACTCGTTTGCGTCCGAGTTCGTCTCGGAGGCCCATGTCGTAGGACTCCGAATCCTTGTAGTATATTTCGATATCCTAGATCGTTGATGAGCACTGTGAGTTACTTGCACAATCGCAATTAAGTAAGTTGTAACTGTGCTGCACCCCCCCCCCACCCCGCGGGACGTTCGGACCGAGCGGCTTGACTTCCCGCCGGGTTCCAAGTTCTCACGACACGATCACCCCACCACGCTGTCTCTGTTTCTACGAACTCTCTCCGATTCTCGATACACCATTGCGCGAACACTTCTGTACCCAACATATACTCACAGTAAGCCAAATAGACTAAATCGTATCGTGATTGAAGCTCATACGAGTCGCAGGAACATGGCGGACCCCGCACTGCCTCTAGACCTTCTGCTCACGTTGATGGAAACATCATCTCGTTCAACTACATCGAGGATGATGCGCACATGCCGACTACTCTATAACCGCGGTGCGAGAATCCTCCTCGGTAGCGGGGTGTTCCTGTCAACGAGCGAGGACGCCATTTCATTCTTGCGCTTCATGCTAGCAGATACAGACGCCCGCTTCCCGCACCTCCGCAGTCTCAAAATCTCCCGAGGCAACTTCTCCCTCTCCGGGGTCCACGCACTGCGCGGGCTGCTATGTCACAAATCCTTGGCGCTGCACACGTTGATTCTCATGGACGCAGAGTCGGTCTTGCTGTCCGACCCTGCAAGACGGAACAAATCGAATACCCCGTCTCTGTTCATGGCCCTGGCCAACTTGCGGTCCCTCAAGAATCTCGTCATCGACGGATGCGACGTCATATCATTCTCTCTCCTGCGCATGATGGTGTGCTCCCTCGAGACAGCCTCCCTCAACCTCGGATCGTATACATCATGGAGCAGCATTACCAGCGCAGACGACCGGAACCCAATCCTTCTTCTTATGCGATCGTCCCACACTCTCCAGGAACTCCGCGGCTCTTGCTTTGACAGCAGCCCAGAGACGATCAAGTTCGACGTTGTCTACCCTTCCGTCCGCCTCATCTCCGCATCATATTCCAGTTCGTGGATGCCCGCGACGCTCGCGTACATCAACGCCTTCCCGAACCTCGAGCACCTCTCCCTGACCTGCCCGTCGCACCGCTTCGAGGGCAACGGCGCCGACCCGAACTCGGTTCTCCACCTCTTCAGCAACCGCGAGTGCAACCTGAACGACCAGGAGAACTACAGCATCACCTGGGAACACCTGCAAGAGGTGTCAGGGAGCGTCATCGATCTGTTCGTTCTGGGGCTCGTCTGCCAGGTGCCCACTGTGCGTGTCCTGGACGACATCTCGGAGCGCATGTGCAGGTTCTTGCGCGACGTCATCGCGGACATGAAGCCGACGACCTTGGTAATGACCGTGGCAGGGTCGGGTCTCTTCGCCCCAGGCAGCCCGATGAACGTCGTGCTGCGGCAGGCCGCAGCTCAGCACCTGCGTAAACTCGATCTCGAGATCTGCTTCGCGCCGTGCGAGTGGGGTGCCAACCTTGATTGCATTCTAGTGAGCACATGCACTGAACCACGTTACCATATACACAGCGCTAACACCGGATTCATCCAGAAAAATGTTCGTGACACCTTCGTATCGGCGGGCATCCCTCTACGCTCACTATCCCTCACTCTCAACTACGGCCTTCTCACGACGCCGAGTATACTCGTAGGCTCATCCTCTCCCTTCGAGCACGCGTGCCCGCTCGAGCAAGAGCTCCTCGATATGGCCCGAGACGCGACACGGGCACGTCTGCTCTTTTCGGACGCTATCCGGACCTTGAAACCTGAGGACGTGTCGATCCAGCTCTCGACCGAGCGCGAGCCGCATCAGTACATGTTGGGCGCCGTGGGAGACCGGGAGGATGCGAAATCCGTGGATAGCGATGATCTCGATGGTCAAGGCAGCGAAGACGAACTCCTGGATGAATTCGCGAGGTTCATGGTCGAGGAGGATGATTCTGGTTGGTGATCTTGATGCAGGATGCTGGGATGCTATGTGCGAATGGTGAGCTGCACTGGTTGCGCTAGCCCAAGGGTACTCTTCTGATCCGACCTCCAAATGCCCAGGACTTTGTCTGTCTTTCGAAGTGCTCCTGACGATTCGATTGTCAACATAATGGCTCTGTTTGTTCTCCATCTTCCTCCGCTCCGTAGTAGTTGCTTGATCGCTGACCCTCAGACTACTGAAAAGTGCGACTGTACTATCTCATGATATGCTTGAACGAATAGTCGATTGATTTGTGTACTGCCTCGTGCGAATGCGATCTCCGATCCTACAGCTACGCAAAAGGTCCGGCGACACATCGGACACCCCGGGTAGACTAGTTGAGCGCTCACGCGATTATGTAATTGCCTTGGTAGTGTCTTTCCGCTCTTTGCGTCTTGCTCCTCAGTTGTTGACACTCTCTGTACTCCAGAATTAGGTGAGACCGACTACTCATTCATCAGCTGTTCTGTATTGATTTTTACCTAGACTCTCTACGTCGTCAAGGTAATTCTAACAAGCTGTTGACACACTATCTGTACCCCAGACTGAGAGTCTACGTTGTCTAGCCCCTGTACCCGTTTACAACGGCCCCGACCCACGGATTCCCCTACATCTGGACATCTTTACTTGTCCCTACGAGGCGATAGAGTGTCACAAGTACAGCTGTGGGTGTCGAGAAGCTTCAGCAGCTCAGCACCGTGCGAGAAACCAAAGTTCATATCACCAGGGAATGCGGCAGTGGTCTGTCGCTCCTATCTACTCCTCCGTTACCCATTAGATTCAGAGAGATGTCTGTTCACGCCAGCATTGTTGACCCCGAGATAGTCGTTGGAGGCAACGTCAGGTATGTCGTGCCACTGCCCTCCACGTTGTGCCGATAATTGACTCTGATTGCCACCACTGACACGCAGTATGGACGATTCTGTACTGAACGAATCTGGTGTGCGTCGCACCCTTCCGTTCGACGTGATGGCGCATATCATGGCCTGGTCTCCACGCTGGGTCATCTCCGCGCTCATGAAGACATGTCATCTCTACTACCGCGAGGGTCCCAAGCACCTGCTCCGAGACGGCGTTGTCCTCCGTTCCCCGATGGAGGTGGAGCACTTCCTGCTCTTCATCAGGGCAGACGGTGGGGCACGGTTCGTACACTTCCGGGAGCTGGACATCGCGGTCGACATGTATCAAGTCTCCTTCGTGGACGTGGAGAGGTGCATGGAGCAACTTGCGGAACTACTGGATTTCCCAGAGATATGCTTGGAGAGCTTGACTTTGCGAGACGCGGATTGTCTCCTGCAGTATGCGCGCATTGCGTCTGCTCGCGGAACTAGAAACACCGAGAGACTCGTCTATCGGCGTAGCGGTCCTAGGGCATGTTCGGCACTCAAATCCCTGAACTGCTCCCTAGTCAGTCTCACCATCTCCTTCGGCGAATATTTGGGTTTCTATTGGGATGATGTGGAAGAGCTTCGAACGATGGACAGTTGGTCGTACCTCCTCGATGCCCTTTCTCCTCATGCCCAGACCCTCGAGACATTCCGATGTGACTACGACATCCCGAACGCTTGTGGTCCCCATCCGCCCAGCTCATCTTCATCCCCCCAACAAAATACACCCCACAAATTGTGTTTCAGCGCGGTGCGAACTCTAGGTCTAGTCTGCGACTTGTATCCAGCAGGGCCGATCGACGTCGCATCCTTACTTCCCACGTTTCCCAACGTCACTCACCTCGAAATCGTGCCGATGTTCTTTAAGAGACACACAGATACGCTGACACCACTTGGTCAGTCCCTACGAGAGAGGAACAAGGCAATCTTCGAACGGGACGGGTGTTGGGCAGCGCTCGAAAAATGCTCGGGCGAACTCGGCGATTTGTACAACCTCGGGCTCGTGTGTCATGTGGTCGATCTGTGCATCTGGAGCAGAATCGAACACAATTATCACCTCTCGATGCTCGCAACCATAGTATCCACCACGCGGCCCAAGGTGCTTCGGTTGAGAGTGGAATACATCCTATTTACCTTCCTCGCCCAAGTCACTAAGGCCTTGCGAGATTCCGCGTTCAAGTCCCTGGATACTCTGCACATTATCATTAGGCATCCCTGCAGCAAGCATGATGCACGTCGTGATGATGTAACGGTATGTCTCGATGCTCAAGATCCACTGAGCCGGGCCCTCCTGAACTGAGCGTTGTGCAGGAGTCCATCTTCGCAGCACTGACGCAGCTCCCGTCACATATAGTGACACTCGAGCTGTTCATCAAATGTCACCCGGAGGCCGACGTACAAGCTCTCGACGAACTTCGTTGCAGGCTGATAGCGCACTTCAAGCCAACTCTGCGAAATGTGTCAATCCTCCACGCCGATGGGCACCAACTTCGACCACCGCCGAGTGGAGGAGGTCCACAGGGAGTCGACAGTTCCTATAGAGACGAAGACGGCTACGACTCCAGCGACATCGGATGGTGATTAGGACGGTTATGACTCGAGTCCGAAGGGAAATGTGCACGCCATGACTGGCAGTGTAGCGCTCCTCCTTCCCCTTGATCCTTCGATATAGTGTTGATGAGTGCGACATACAGACTCTACGTTGTTGTGGTCAAGCTGATACGTGGCGCCCAAATTGTTCAGGCTGTACTTCCACTTGAGTCCGTAGTGTACGATAACGTATGCGATGAGATCGCCAGGCGGCATGCACGGGTGAGCGATCGAAGGACGAAGAAGTAGTACTTTGAATTGTTTAAGCCTCTGCTTCTCTGTGCCCCAGAGATGGCAAAGAGAAAGCGTGAGGGTGCAGGAAAGGATCCGGACAAGCTGCAGCCTGTGTTGACGCTATGGCCAGCCAAACGTGGCAGTTGCTGACAAATATCGTCATCACCATATACGCGTCGGCCCTGCAATGCATTGCTCAACCACCATCCCCTGCGCCTACTGAACAACTGCTGATTCTAGACGACGAAGCGACCTACGACAGCGATGTGCAATGTTTCAGTATGCTGTTATCTCAATGCTAGAACAGTCGCGCATGCTTATATGATTTTGCCTTCGTTTTAGTACCACGTATGGAGGAGCTAATCGAGCTCAGCTTGACGCACAACTTCTGCCTCGAGCCAACGATTTGTCTCACGGTACGTACCTAGCATCGTCATATGACTGGAAACAGCCATGGGGAACTAGCTCATCTCACGGCCTGATGAGAAAGGTCCAGATATACTTCAAGATGAACCGACAAGGTTTGCGCCGCCACGGGTACATGTTAACAGCATCTCCAGGATCATACAGCCATGTCCGGAAAGCCCATCACCAAACGGAATATAGCCATACAATTCAACCTAGCGTACCACGATCTGCTGTCCGATCCCCAAGCAGGTGACATTGTGTACGTTGAACCTGGCTGCTCTACGTCTACCAATCTCTTGGCGGGGCAGACAAGTACTACCGACTGGGGCCACCGACTGGGGCCGGACACGACGGCCGCCGCCTCGAATTGTCTCGATATAGTACGCTTCTACTACTCCTCCGTCTGATACATTGCAGACACGCTCAATACCGGTGCTCCCAGGATGCTCCTTTCATCCAGCGTCGCTCCGTTCTCCACGTCAATCATGGGACGCGGGAGCCTCAAGGCCGGGTCGCGGACTTAGGCCTTGCGGCACTCCACACTCATCTCCCAGAGGCTAAGCCGCAACTGTGGGAGCAAAACCTAGACGGAGAGGCCACAAGCGGCCGTTGAGCACCAAAGATGGAGGTGTTCGAACACCAGAAGTTCACGGGAGAAGAGGACGTCTTGTGCGTCTGTTCTTCTCGGCGCTCCTTGTCCGGCGTTCTGCCTTATAGTGCTGGTCTACCGGAGTCTGGGCACGAGAACACATAGCGCATCGTGCGTTCGCCCGTCCGAAGCCCCACATACTGCTGTTGGTGACCGCCTCGTGGTGGACGTCGGAAGCGGCGTGCCGCAGGAAGACGAAGGTACGCTTTCACAACCAGCTCTTCTCGCTCCTACATCATCCGCGTGTCCTAGATTGCGCCCGCACGTACGCCCTAGCTATTGTCTTCGGTGCTCTCCCGCCGCAAGACGTGGCCTGCGCATGCGCCTCTTATACCGCCACAACGTCATCGCTGGCCTCGAGAAGCAGATCCTGCCAATGCCAACACACGCGGAGTGCACGGCCGAAGTCCAATTTATCCATATGTGAGCCCAATACCACCTTTCTCAGTCTTCTCTTCGCATGCCCAGGTCACTCCCTATCTCCCTTCGGTAGGGTCTCTGCGCGCAGTCGGCGCAAAACTCAATCGCAGGGCCCCGTCCGTGTCCACGTTTCACACTAGGGAGGACACGACCCTCGAGAAGCAGCCGAGACGTACTGTGGTTGGTGGGAGGAAGATCGATTTTTGTCATACAAGATGCCGACGGAACAGACTAACGTTATTCTACAGATCGTTGTGGCGCGCACGCCCGCACATGCGCAGTCTAGAACGCGATTGCATATTCGCAATGTCACTCACAGACGCTCTCAGGGCAAGTTTTCATATCGTCATTACCTTCAGACCCATCATCACAAGCTGAAGAAGACTATTGTTTCCGTAGTCGTGACGAACTTGGCCGCATGCAGGCGAGACTAAAATACACGCGACCCAGTGTCAAGCGCCCCGCCCATGTCTCGTCAAAGAAGACCATGACGCCTAGCTTGATGGGTCCGCACATACGCCGCGCATTCATCACGTCCTGCGGGTCAAAGAGGTCCGCGCCGACAGTTCCGCAAGCAATGCCGTCCGCGCCCTGGTCTCCGTGCCGCATCAAAGCCATCTATGTCGCACGCTCTCCGACAGATTAGGTTCGTGCCTTCCTGGGATGGATTAGTCGGCGAACTTCAGAATCAACGTCGGCGCGCCCTTCTATCCCCACATCGTCCACCCGGCGGGTCGATCTAGCTCGGGACTTGATATTCGCGTCTTTCGGGCACGGCAGCTCGCCGCGACGCGTCTAAGCTGGACCCTGTGCAAGCCCTAGGCTCTGCGGGTGGAGCTGAACGAGCGCAACACACTCAGCTTATGGGCACTCAAACTGCATACCGCCGCCTAAGTTCAGGCTGTTTTCTCACAGACAGGGCATGCCCGTCTTTCGCAATACATCCCGAACTGCACGCACATGAAATTGTTATCCCCGCACTACACTCATTTGCCCGTTCTGCCCTGGTTATTGTCGCCTATGACGGTTCTGCGTACAGTCTGGCATACGTACATGTGTTCGACCTCTCTCGATACTCAAAGCTTGCTCAACGTTCTGAGGCACGGCTCCCAGGGTGCATGCGGCCTCTCTCGTCGTGCTTGTCCTGGCGCACCTACGACAAGCCCATCTCATGCTCGGTCCATACAGAAAGCAAGGCACGCTCGCTTGTGCTGGTCGTTCGCAAGCGGCAATTCTCTCTCAGCACGTCCCGAGTACAATCAACAGGAATCGTCTATACCGAAGACGACCGACTCGAACCGCGGATCACACTCTTCCAGCTCGGGGCAAGCTCGGGGTTCATCACTCGCCTACAGCTACCGGCACGCCGCCATCCTCTCGATTCACGCCTATGAAGAACACAATACTGCGCATGTGCACGCGGGAGGCTCCCACTTCTCCGCCACAGCTGTGGCTCTTAAGATCGCAGCAATCCACGTTCCATATCCACCTGCGCACACGTCTGGCGCCTGCGGATTCTCGCCTTCCTCCTCCCAAAGTGAGACTATGCAGCTGTGCGTCGGTGACTGAACCTTATTCGCATTCACTCGTTCCTGCCCAGTGCGTCTCGGCGGGCACGCTGCTACCGAACGTTCTTCTCGCACCCGCTCTGCGTCCTTAGGGCATCAGCTCCTCCAATCCGTCTTGTCCTACTCCCAGGAAGCGTCCACTTCCTGCTGTTTGACACCATTCAGTGACGGTGGCGCTCTCGCTGAATCACCAGTAATCCGGTACCAGGAACTCCGGGTCTAGTCAAGATCCGCTGTGTATCAGTTCTACTGGTTCGCGTTCACGTTTTAATAATTCTAGTGCGGGTCGACCATTAGAACGACCATCACTCCCTCCCTCCGATTCTGCAACAAGGTTCTGCCCTGTCCGCAATGCGTTGGAGGCGATATCATCGGCGTATATCCCGGGAACGAACCAAGTCTCCGACGTCAATCCTCCTTCGACGGCAGTACCTACTCCCAAAGGCACCGGACCGTCCGCTGCTCCTCGCGCAGACACGCCACATCCCTCTTCCTATCCAAAGTCCGAGTCTCAGCAGCCATTCACTCTTGCGGGACATCTGAGTTCCGACCGCCGAGACGCAAGAACCTGGCGAACGTTGCCTGGACCGCGCGTAGCTTGCCGGAGGGCGAACTCCAACGCCTCTATTCGCCCTCGAAACGCAAACGTACCTATCGCGTCAATGTTAAGATTCACGCGCCGTCGGGGTTCTGGCGCCCCTGGCTCTTCCTGCGGCTCAGGGTGGCAATGGCGCAGAACGCAGAAGAAGGGGCTCGACCGCCGTGACACGATCCCCGCTCCCGAGGGTTACTCGGAGGCTCGGGGAAACCTCGAGGACCTATTTCGTCAAGGAAAGTACCCCATCCAAGCGACCAGCCTCACGAACCATCGTAAATGTAAGAGTGCACCCACGCGCCAAGGTGAGCGCGGGAGCTCTCGCGCGCACCTTCCGGCGCAGGGCGTGAACGCAAGTGCACGGAGTGGACTTCTCGGTTCTGGAATGTCGGAGTCCCAGGCCTTGTCACCCTCGTCGTAGGCGGTCTGCGTCTTTACGAACCGCTTATGTACGACTGACTGGGGTCGGGAACTACCGCAGTTACGTGTGTACCGGCGCCCGCGCTGTCCGCCGCTGGCTCTGGCCACTGGCGGGAGAGCAGGACCGGTGTTTACCCCTTGCGTAGGTGCGTCTGTCCCTAGCGTCAGGTCAGCACACCGTGACCCGGAGGCGTACCTGAGCAGCCTCGCAGGCCTTCCTGGATGCGTTCACGCATCAACATTCGCGCCTGGACGTGAACAGCCAGTCAGCCAACCAGCCAGCCAGCGCGGCACAGATATCGATCTTCTGCCAGTGACTTTGACACGGCGACCTTAAAAAAATTTCGCTGGGCCTCTTGAGTCTTCCGGCGGGAACGTCACTGGCCCGGAGCTTGCCATGCCATGGGCAGGGGCAGGAGGCCCCATGCCCGCGGGAGATCAATTCAACGAATTCGAAGTTCGAAGACGGCATCGATATTCAATAGTATTCATATTCAAGTTCAAGTTCAGCGCTGTTCAAAGTTCAAACCGCAGAACTTCGCACCCCCTTCGACGTCGGAACCCCACGGCGTGCGACGCCGCCCGAGCTGCCACTGGTGCGAAGACGGCGGCTTCCAGCTCGGCTTCGACTCCTCGACTCCGGTGGATCACGTTGGTGCACGGTGGAACGTCCGACGTTAGACTTTTGCTCCTTTCGGCGGCGGCTTGGGTTCTGGGGTCTGGGGTCTGCAAGGAGGCTCGCGAGTCCCAAGTGTGCAGCGGCGAGTTTCTGGGCAGCTTGCCAGTCACGCCGCCGCGCCCCTCGTCGCGAACTCATCACCATCATGATCCCAGCCCGAGGTTTCCACGCTAACACTTCGGGCCCGCTTTGGCAACGCACGAGGCGAATCTCGAGCTTCAAGCTCATCGCGCTCCACCTCCCTCTCTGCCAGAGGATAACATGTATGTATGATGCACTCAGGTCCCACATCTATCGCCACAGTGTCTCGACCGCGATGATGGGCCAGGCCGAGGTAGAAGTGAGTGAGCGTCGGAATCCGAATCGCTCTCGGCACGCGTACGATGCTCAGTGCAGACTGCAGCGTGGCTAAGTATCAACTGACAACCATCCCGGAGTCGGAGCCCTCATTGGTCGTAAGTCGTGATTACTCCAGTCGCGAGTCGCGATCGCCGTACCCGCGTTCACAATGCATCACTTGCTTACGCAAAAATGCCCTAGCCCTGGGTCCTTCGCGAGTTGCGACTCCATGAGGATCAGAGGACTCAGGACGTGGATATCTGGCGGAGCTAGCAGGCACGCACCGGCTAACTTGCAGTAAGTAAGTACTCGAGTAGAGTGCATATATATCATGACCTCCGCAGGCACGCGCGTGTAGTCTGCAGTCTGCAGTCTGTACTTGGTCTGTTTACTGGAGGAGCCTCTTCTCTGGCGGGGGGGCCTGATGGCGATGGGCGATGGGCGATGGGCGATGGGCGATGGGTCCAGAAGCCCCGCGCGTCGCGCGACGCGCTATCGCGATCCGCATCACAACGCATAACGCACAACACTAATACATACATACCTATCTTAGCACGTCCGGCACGCGGATGAGAACCTGTCATAACTTGTGCATGCTTAACCGCAACACCCAGCAGATCCTTCTGGCATTGCCACGTTCCCGCTCGGCGTGCGCGTGCGCGTGTTCGACTGTCCAGCTCGAGGCGGACGCCTGGCCAGTCACAGCTCTGAAGATCTGAAGTCCAAGGCCCGCACCGCGTGACGTACCCGAGTACTAGTACGGGACGTCGACGGCGGGCCTGCGGAGACCGCGAGTCGTCGAGAGATACTCGATGTCCTCAGTGTCCTCAGGCAGCAGGCACGAACTCGACGATGTACTGAGTACCCATATACATATGTACTCACTCCACTATCTTAGTATCTACATACATGGCCGTGGCCCCGGCGCGCATCTACTAACTAGTAAGTACCTCGACAGTGCGAACTTTTGAGCCCTTGAAGCTTTGAAGTACTTGTGATAAGCACGCCCTCCAGCAGCGGCCAGCTCTTCGAGTGGGCCGCTCGTGCCAGGGTCGAACCTCGGAGGCTCGTCCCACAAATGTACTCGTACATGCCACACCACGGCCACGCCCGGTACCTGCTCAACCATCTCGCAAACACTAACACTCACACTCACATTCACACTCACACTCACACTCACACGCACGGCAGAGGCAGGCACTTGGCACTTGGCACTTGGTACTTGGTACTCAGCCTGAAGCCACGGTATGCGGTATGAGGTATATACAACAATCACCAGCACCGGCACCGGCACCGGCACCAACACAGGGCAGCCTGAGTGCGCGCGGGCGGGCGGGAAGGAAAATACTACACGGTACTACGGTAATGCGGTATGCGGTATGTACAGCTATCAGCTATCAGCTATCGACTATCACTTGGCAGTTGGCAGCTTGAAGAGGTCCAGGTTCGGGTTCGGGTTCGGGGAAGAGAGCTGCGGTCGGGAAGGGAAGGGGAGGAGGGCGGGTGTCGGAGGGCGGGCATGGAGGGATGCGTGAGGGAGAGCGGGAATGGAGGGATGCGTTAACGTCGAAACCAATTACCAGTATGTCACCGGCCACCAATGGAAGGCAAGGCAACGAAAGGCACGGGCAACTCGAAGGGTCCAGAGAATTAACTAACACCCGACTAGAAGATCATACTATGTACCAAGACGAAGAGCGAAACGCGAAGCGTTGAAGACTATTGAACTATTGAACAATCAAAGGCAAAGGCAAAGGGAGCATGCAAGCAAGCAAATTGCATCGGGGGGACGGGGGGCGTACTCTAAGTGTGTTGTCGAGGGAGGCGGGTGTGTTGAGTGCTGAATAGAGAAAAATCGCGGATGGAACAAGCGGCAGGGGTAGGATTACACGGGCAGGCGGGCAGACAGGCAGACGAGACGAAGCTATAACGTGCAAACGTGCAACGGGGAGCGCAAAGTAAAGAGTTAATGGCTAATGGCTGATGGTTGGCGAGGGACGATCGATAATGTGCAGTGGTGGTGTTGGTGGTGATGGCGGCGGCGGTGATGGTATACACAAACATATAGTACTACTAGATCGCGCGGGAATCGATGGCTGGGCAGAGACACAAGAGAAACGAGAGACGCGAGATGGATGGATATGCATGGTGCGAGAGATGGGCGAGAGAGAGACAGAGGCAAGAGACGCGGAGATATTGGGGTAGCAGCAGCAGCAAGAGCGCGGAGCGCGAAATGTACGGTAACAAGAGGTGGGATAAATGCAAGTGGCAGCGGGGTAATGGGGTAATAAAACACCGACCGGGAATAGTAATGAAGCGCAATAACGTATATGTGCAGTCCGAATATAAGAACGCGCGCCGCCCTCCCGCGGCGCGTCGCCACGGCAGGACGGGGGGGTTAAGAGGGGGGGTTAAGGATCAACCGACAAGGAAGAGAGCATGCATGTGGGCAGGACGGGGACGGAGACGGGAACGGATCCTCGAGCACGACAACACAGACGGGACGCGAACGAGCGAAGACGGCCTGGGCGGAAGGAGAGGCGCGAGTTGGAGGTTGCCTGTCCGGAGCAGGGCGATAACGAGGGTGATGGTTAGGCATAGGGCGGGAAGCAGAAGCGAGACATCGCAGGCGGGCGAGGTTGATTAGGGATAGGGTACGATAGCCTGGAACGGAAGCGGACGCGGGGGCGATAGGCGGAGAGACGAGTGGAAGTCCGGAGCGCAGGAGAGTGCAGCAGAGAGATTACGGCGGCTCCTCGCCGAGAGTACAGTAGCACTGTCCAAGATCCATCTTCCAAGATATTCCACCTGTTAGATGACGTTCGCCGGGCTCGGGAGGACCGTGCGAAGTGCCCATACACGCGGCGCGGCGGGGAGGGGTATATGCGCCGCGCAGGGAGCGCCGCGCCGTTAGTGTGGCCTGCGCCGTCCTCGACCCTAACACCTACGGTGTCCGGGCCCAAACATGCGCTGGCGCACAGGCACCAGGGGCTCTCGCCGGAGACCCTCACAACGCGTAGTGTCCCATGAAGCTCTGCGACAGAGTCAGCCACCATCGCCGCACGTCACCCATGTAACCACTCACGTTCATGTACTGTCCAGTTCCCGCGATAGCCACATCCGCACCCATCCCAGCACCCAAGCCTCCGCCCATACCGTACATGCCCCGACCACATTCCTGCGACGACGGCGCAAGCGAATGGTGGTGAGGGTTGTGCCAGTGGGCACCCGGAGCGGCAAGATCGAAGGGCGAGGTCGGCGTAGGAGGCAAGCTCGCGTAGGCGTCTTCGTCGGCATGGATCAGGGACGGGGGCTTGACATCTGCGCCGTGGTGGAGGGTGTGCGGCGAAGACAAGGCGCCGTGCATGTGGTGGGGGATACTCGGGACGTCGAGGGGACAGTTGAACATCATGATGTCGTCCAGCTCAGAGTGGAGCTCCGGCTGGTGGCGACGATGGTTGAGTACGTGCGGGCGCAAGGAGGCGGCGAGAAGATCCATCACTCACCGTGCTCTCACCGGAGAAGTGGCTGCCGGCGGTACCTGGTCTGCTGACGTCTGTGGAAAACGTCGTGCTGTCAGGCGAGAGTGGCGGCGTCGACGCGGACACGTTGTTGAACTGATAGACGATCGAAAGAAGGACGTCTTCCGGAGCATGCGTCTCGTTATCGTTCTCCGCGGCACTCGAGCGGACGATCTCCTGGAGGACAGTGTACGCAGAAGGATCTAAGTGCAAGGGGTCAATATATGCGCAACAACTCAGATATTATAAGGCGCATATACTCACCCGGTGAGCGGCACAGAGACTCCCAGAAGCGCGGAACAAACGGCGTGCGGTAGAGGAAGGTGCACTCGATCTCGCTCGACCATTGTGAACCAGGCATGCAGCTGCTGGAGAGCAGCTCCAAGTCCGTCCTCTCGGTGTGAATCGGTGGCTCTCCGGCGGAAGACCCGGTCTTGGTGACCTTGAAGCTCGAGTACGCTTGAAGGGCGGCGCGCGACATGAAAGTAACCGTTGGGTCGATGTGTCGGAGGACCCGAGGACCGGAGGCGTTGAGGCCAAGACCCATACCCGAGTTGGGAGAGTTGGGAGAGCTGGGGGTGTGAACGAAGCTGGCGAGAGTGGAGGGGGCAGCGGGTGGAAGGATAGGCGAGGACGAGTGGGACGAGATGGAGGGCAGACGGGGAGGCGGGGGAGTGCCAGGATCAGGGAGGACGTCGATGCAGACATAGCTCGTGGGAACCCGAGTAGGCTGGGTGCTCGAGCTTGAGGATCCGGACAAGGGGGAAGTGGAAGGGGAGGATGCGGCAGTGGAGGACCTCTCGCCCGAAGAGTCCGCACGGGGCTGGCCGTTGGGGCCCTTGGGCTGCATCATGGCCATGTGACGACTGGACAATTGTTGGAGTACTGATCGGGGGGCGGGGGTTGATGAACAAGAGAAAAAATCAGAGGTAGAGGCAAGGGGACGTACTGCGCTTTCCCTCGGTGGTATCACGAAGCTGCTGAAGACGGGAGCCGACCTGCTTCGGAGTCCTCCTCTTGCCGGTGACCTGGAAGATATAGTCCGAGATGAACTTGTTGCGCATGGGGAAGCGACCAAAGGAGCGGGAAGTCCTGGACTCGACGGGTTGGTACTTCTCGAGGCCTAGACACGCGCATATGGTCAGAGATACGCGTCAAATATCGGGGGATGGGGGAGGGGAATACGATACGCGCATATATGCACGCGGAGACGCGACCCGGAGGAGAAAGAACACACACCTTCGACCAGAGCAGCCTCGAGATATGGGGGCCATACGACCTCGCCTTTGCCCTTCATTGTTTTCCAGCATTTGCGGCCGGTGACGATGGTCTGGATGGTGTCATTGATGCCGGATGAGGGAGAGACGGAGTAGGAGAGATCGTCGGCGGAGGAGATGTGGATGTGCTGGGCGAGGTTGTCGCGGTGATTGGGAGGCATGTCGGGAGAGGAGCCTTGGGCGGGGAGTGAGGGAGAGGGAGATGGGGAGCGGAGGGCGGGGAAAGAAGGGAGGGATTAGGGGAGGATTATATAGGGTAAGTGAGCTTGGGGAGGAAGCGTGAATAGCGAGGAGTACACTGAGACGAGATCTGAGGAGACGCTGGCGAGTATAATCTGGAGATAGACGCGGGGGGATCCAAGATCTCCGGAGCGAGACGCGTCCCAGGGTTTCGGATAGGTCTAATTAAAGGGCCTCTCTCAACAATTCAGCGCGCGCGCCAGAATCCGTCCAGAAAGGAATATGGCATTGCGGGAAAACGCCGAGCCGAACCGTCGAGTCCTGCCCACGCAGACGCACAGGCAGACGTCCTCCTCGAGCCTCTCCCGGCTGCGCTCTCCGCCGCCCTCCCTCCGCCGGCCGTGGCCTGTGCTCGGAGGTGCCGGCGGCGCCGGGCGGGCGGGGGAAGCAGGGCTGGGAGGGTGGGGAGCGTTCGAGGACGCGAAGAGAGAGCTGGAGACGCAGAACGCGAAGAGTGCCTTCGATGTGGAAGTCCCGGACGGACACGCCCACCCGACTGGGCTGCACAGCTTCCTGGACCTCAGCCTCGTCTGCGCCGACGGACCGAGGGAGTGCCGCACCGAGCCCGGCCGCGAGCAGCCCATCGCGAACGGAACGCACCCTCGGCGAGCGCCCGCACCCGCCGCGCGCATCGAGCAGTCGGTCTCCCGAACTGGGACGCGCGGAGAGCAGCACTCGTCGTCCTCGGATTCGCCCCACGCGTCGCCTCTGATGGCGATCCCGCCCCGCAGCTGCGCTCCTGGCCGAGGGTCCCTCCGCCCAAGCCCCAACTCGTCCCGCTGCTCCCTCCTCCGCATCCACCCTCCCGTCGCCGCCGCCAATATTCCAGTACCCCGCCCCAATGCGCAACACGTAAGCTCCCAGTCGGCGTCGGCCTCGTCTCCAGTCCGCCCTGCAAACGTCACGCACCATGCCACTCCCCGCTTACCCTCGGCCAGCCCTCGGAGTCGTCCATGACGCGTTGTGAACGTGTACCCAGATGGTGGCCATCGAGAGCGTCGACATCGTCGCGTCCGCTCGCACTAGCCGACCTTGTTCTGCGGTGGGTTCGTGCGGCGAGCCCGGCCTCGTGGGGGCGGGCAAGTCGAGGACCATACGCAGCTGACGTCCCCATCCTGTACGCGTACCCTCGTTCCAGAATACGCTGCGAGAAGCCCATCCATGTCCGTTAGCATCTGTGCCCGACCGAGGCGGCGATCGTGATCCCACTGCCAGATATCCCTCCGAGTCCCCCGCCGCCGACGTCCCATTTTCTGTATTTCCTGTATTTTCTGCAGCTGTGTTTCCTGGCGAATGCATCGGCCTCCTCAGCGCTCAGCGCTCCCATGGCTAACGCGAACATGTCAGCGACGCACCTCCCTAGTCCCTAGTCCCACTTACTAGCCGCGATCTGCGCCATCGGCTCCTCCTGCTGAAAATCGCCATCTCTTCGCTCCCTTCGCTTGCCCGTCCTCGCACGCGCGACAGCTGAAGCTGAAGCCCGTGTGGATGCACCGGAAGCCCCCGCAGCGCACACGTCATCGCCGTCCGGTGGGAACCTTGCCCCGGGCTCCAGCCAATCAGCCAATCAGCCAATCCGCACCTCCAGCCAATCCCCGCCCGGCCCTCGCGATTCGCTCCCCCTCACATCTCAGGCTCGCGCGAGCAAGTCGGGTTGCGGGTGGCGGGTTGCGGCTTCGGCGACACATCGTGTGCCTCAATAACAATTATTCACGATACCCAACGTCCCTGGCTCAGTACTCTCGCGTACGTATATTCGCATGGGCATACACGGCGACGGGGCACCTGTACCAGCGGGCGGGAGGACAACTTGAAGCTTGAAGTGCTGAGCAGATCAAATAATAATATGATTGGCTGCCCGCCAGGCGAACGCGCGACTGCCTCTCCGAGCACAACGCTCGCACAAGGGCTGCCCCGTGCTGAGAGCACCACACGCCCGGTACGGCGTACCCAGCCAGCCAATGGGACGTATCAGCCAATGAGATCTGGGACCCCACACGCGACTGCGAAATCAACGGCCTCCATTGTCCAAGACCACAAGACTAAGTGCTAGATCTCGGTGGGACAGACGCCGCCCGCGCGCACCCAATCGCCGCAACGCCATCTATGATCTGAGTACTGAGTACTGAGCACCGAGTCTAGCGATAGGAAAAGTCCTCGTGCTGGCAGCTGCAGCTGCAGCGATCCAGGTTCGGACGGCGTGCACCTCCGAGTCGACAAGGACAGCGACAAAGACAAGAATCGGCCGCGATGATATATGAATATATGATATCCGAGACCTCCGCTGCCCACTGGCGTGTCATTGTCAACTTGCTTCAGTCAGACCAGTCCCCGGCCTGCGTGGGCAGTTCTGAGTACTGCAGTACCAGCACGAGTTCGCGTTCGCGGTGCGGTTGGGGTTCTGAGGCTCGAGTGCTCGAGGGCTCGACGGTTGAAGCTCAAGCTCGGAACTTAGACTACCGCCACCCATACTATTTACTATAGCTAGCCAAGGTCTAGCACCAGCCTCAGAGCCCCCTCGGAACGTTGAAGGTACCCAGCGCGGAACCAAACCCAGGGACAAAACCACAGCGAACCCTCGCCAGAAGCACACACCACAAACCACACACCACACACCACACACCACACACCGTGACCACGACGCGACGCGATGCGATGCGATGCGATCTGCCCCGGTGTCTGTCGCTCGCCGCCGTGCGCTGTGCGCCGTGCGACGTTCCGTGGGTCGCGGTGCGCGGTGCAGAGGTGCAGCGGTACACTGGTACTGTGGTCGCGTGTAGGGAAGGCGGGAAGGCGGCGGTCCCGCAAGCTGGAAGCCGTGGGGGAGTCGCGCGGCGTGCGGCGTGCGGTGTGCGGCGTGCGGCGGTGGCTGGGGACCGCACGCGGAACTTGAGGTTACTGCCACCAGTACTAGTGCTAGTACTGGTGCACGCCGTCGTGACTCGTCCGAGGCGAAGTCTGAACTTCGCACGTCCGTCGGCCATCGACGCATGCATGGATACTGAGTACTAGTCTGCACTGGCAGTGGTAGAGTTGCAGTGACCAGTCTCAGTCTTCCACCCACCGTCCATGGCTCGCCCCCCAGCAAGTCCGCAGGCGCGAGCGAGCGAGCGAGCCAACGACGTCCGCGATCCAGGGTCGTCGACAGGGTCCAGCGCGCACTGCATGACGGGAGCGCGGACTCCGACCTCTTGCCTCTTGCCACTTGCCACTTGGCGTCGGCCTCGGGACGTGCGACATTGACCGTTGACCGTTGACGTGCGGCAGCGCTGTCACTGCGCGCGCGCCCGGGCGAATTTGTATATGTATAGAGTACGGCTGAACCTTGCCCACCACTCACTCACGCGCTGAACAATGAACGATGAACGGTGCAGTTTGATGCGGCGGGTGCTTTAATGGGGATGGGCCAGGGTCCCGCTTGCGTCTTGACTAGTGACTCTTGGTATGTATGTAGATACTAGAGGGAGGACTCAGTAGAGAGTAAAGGACGCGTAAAGACCGCGTAAGTACCACCGTGCCAAGCGCCCGCGCTGCGGAGCGCGGCGCGTCTGCAACAAGACGGTAAGTACCATGAGGATAGACGACAGACCCTGGGGCGGATTCGTTTCAGAATTCGGGATCAGGTCGGTCAGTGCATCATGTTCAGGTGGCGTAAGTAGCTATAGTAAGTATCACGGGTAGTCAAGGGATATAGTAAGTAGTACTCACGCAGACCAGGCTGACGCGTTCGCCGTCCGGCGTCCGCGATCAGCAATATGTGGTGGCTGGCCCATGCTACTGTATGTACATCGACCGTCACTGGTCATGGCACTAGCAGTGGCCGACCGTTGTGCTGCGATATGCCACTTGGGCACACCGATCGAGTGGTCCAGGACTGACAATGTGGCCAGTGGCGGGGCAAACTGTCAAGTGAGATGTCGGGGGCAGCGGCGATCACCGTTGGCGTTAGCGTTGGAACTGGGGGACCGCGGACCTGCTGTAGGATCTTCCGTGGTTCCGTGGGTGGGCACTGGGCAGCGGGCAGCGGGCAGATGCGCTTAGTCGCCGTGGGGCGTGCCACTGCGCGCCCGCAGAGGAGGGGGATGCTCAGCGCTCAGCGTCAATGTCATGATCTACATAACATCTCGCATATGTTTTAGTGAGGCACGTCGCGTAAGTATGTCGCGAGAGGTAGAGATTAACATGAGGCTGGGGAGATTCACATATCACATATCGCATATCGCATATATGTGTTGAATTCGAAACACATACTTACCGTTGAACGTTCAGGATGAAACTGGCGGGATCCGAGGGCGGGATCCTTGACGACGGGCTCGGGTGTTTTGGATCTGCGAGCCAAGAGCGGGAACTTGGCCCTTGGGAAACGGGCTGACGCAGTTAGAACTTAGGCTCGACGCTAAGCCTGATAGATCCAGAGTGCCAGTGACTGTATCAGTCGACGCCTTGCACTCCGGAGTACTAGTCCGAAGGATCCGCACATGCACACGCACACGCACGCGGCACCACCTCCCGACGTCCGACACGTTGGTGCGCTGCGGACGGACACCAAGGCCGACCGACGTCGACGTCGATGTCGATGGGGGCGGGCCCATTGGCTGACAGGTGGTGTTAGCTATTAGCGTGTAACGTGTAACGTGGCGAACGCAGTAGCCTGCGGACGATAAGTATAGACACCGAGTCCCGACCATCACGACATGGTGGAGCTCAACTCCGCTTACTTACCGTATGCGTAGACAAGATCGGCGCAGCGCGCCCGCAATATGCGCATAAACTGCAAGGCCTTGCACTTGAAATCGGGCGGCGGGGTCGGGCGGGGCCATCCATCCATGATCCCAGATCTATCATCTATCGCGTCGTGCGAGAAGGGGAAGGGGGTGGGGGGTCTAGATTCTATCGAGCTTAAGGTCTTCCTTCCGCGACGTGCTTCTTCCGACTTCATGTTCGTGCGTGGTGCGATATGCGACGTGCGATATGCGAGCGAGGACAAACGCGGCCTAGTGCGCTCTGGCAGAAGAAGAATCAGAATCACAGATTGACAATGAACTTGAAAGATTGGATGTTGGCGATTCGCGTGGACTGGCGGATCAGATGCATCCTCACGAAACAGCGTACATATCCGAGTCCGTGCGCGTGAACCCACCCGTGCGGCCAGCTGCCAAAGCATCCGAGCGCGGGAGGCGACGCGTGTCTTAGTCTACGGAGCGGGACCCGGGGCCACGGTGGGGGTCAGTGGGTCCAGTCTTGCGCGCAAGCGGCGGTCTGGGTCGGGGTGTCGGGCATTGAAATTGGAAAAAAACAAACATAGGAGATTATGATATGTTTGGCATCAGACGTGTGATCCGCGACGATTCAAAACCACAGCCCAATTGAACCACTCACCGACTGAATGTTCTGTTCTCCTCTCTCACTTACCAAGTCTCTCGCCGCGCCGCTGGCCTGCGGCCGTGCTGCTCGTGAGCGTAAGGAGTTGGTGATGATTTGCTCATAGGAGGTCGCTAGCAGGCGAGGCGGTGTGCCGAATTGGGCGAGGCGAGCGCCACCAACGTCGGCCCAATTCCGGCTAATTATTTGACGCCCGCAGCCAGCCACTAGCCATCCGCCAGCACCCAAGGGCGTGATGTTCTCGTTTCTACGCCACGAATCACTCCGTCTCCAGCGGTGGGTGGCCTGGGACTTCCTATGGCATATGCATTGTCTTTCGCTTATGTTTTCACCAAAACATCTCACACGTTGTGATTTTCAGGCTCCCAAAGCTCGGACAGTGATGGCTAAGTCTCGGCGATCATTGGCTGCTCGTGAGTGACCAATCCTATCGATCCACGCAACGCGACATTTAGCATATGCATGCATATGCCACTTATGCTTGAGATACATGCATGTCCTAGCTCGAGGCAATCTGGCGTACGAGGCAGGTGCTGAGAGGATTCGTCAAAATACCGAGTCGACCTCCCGGCGCGATTGGGTGGCACGGTGCACGGTGCACGGAACCCCGGAAGAGACGGGACATCCTCCGCCCGCTGTTCCGAATCTCGAGTCTATCCCACGCGGACGATGCTCATTGCTCACGCCAACCACGAGCCTCAACCCCGTGGAGGCCTCCCGCGATCGCGAGCACCGGGGCGGCGAGGAGGAGGACTGGGATATTATTGGCAGATCGAGTGCTCGGCCGCGATTCGTCGACGCCGGTTCCGCTCGATGTGCGAGCGACAGTGGCGTACGAGGCCAATCAGCATGCAGCACCCGTTATTGCGGTCCGTGATGATCTTGCCAGACTTGCCCTCCCGGGTCCCGCGACCCCACATCTAGACTCCGAGGCCGGTGCGTGCGTTTCATATCTCAGTTCATTGATGCTCACGTTCTGCGAACAGATTCTACGCACGGGATCCCCAGTGCAGCAGAGCATGCTCGCTTTATGGGGACATCGACATTGTCGCCTGATTCATTTCGCTTCGCAGGCGAGCGGGGAAGAGCGTCACCGAGGAGGATGCCGTTCGCCTCGTCGTTCTCGCACCTACTCCGTGGACCATAGGTCGCCGGAAGGCTGGCAAGGTGGCGATCAGCTGGCGTGCTTGTCAACTCCAGCCCCCCAATACGAATGCTCCGTCCGCGCTGGACTAGTGCGTCTGTATGTACCCCCGATCTGCGGCCAGGTGTTGACGCAAGGTTCTTCCAGCACCGCTATCCGTGGATATCCACATTCCGGCCCGGAACCACGTCCGAGACATACGGGCCTTCGTCGGAAAATTATCTAGTATGACTATGGCCCGGATTCGCTTTCGGGATCGTAACCTCTTCACACATTTTATCCTGGTAGAAGGACATATGAGCATCGCGCCCAATCTCGCGCTCGAGGTATTCGATGAACGTCTGTTCTTCCTACAGTACGTCGACGGGCGGAGGATGGCCGACCGAGATCACTTGGCCCATCTGACACACGAGCGGAAGGTTCACCGGCCAGAACCTATGTAGCGCCGCCGTGTGCTCACTATGGTGTGTTCTTCTCACCATGTATGTCTATACGCTGAAGCTCTGTGCACATGTCCGTGTTCCGCCAGTGGACTGCTGGAACGTGTTCGATATTCAGGAGACGCCGGCCGTGATCCATTGGCGCAGAGGACTCAGTCAAACGGTACTTGGACGTCGAGATTCCCTGGCTGTCTCCCGAGCGTCCAACCCTTCTCTCATGGAGGCCGACGCCGTCGACCTCCGAGCACGCGTCAGGCGGAGTCCAAGGTTAATCAACATCTACCATACTCGTAAGGTATGCCCACTCCCGACGCAGGGCTTCTAGGCTGTATCTTGGAGAGCCCGCGCGGACAAAGTGGACGGACGCGAGAGCGCCCCGGCAGTCTTGCCCCAAGATAGAGGACGTCCGACGCAGCTCCACCGTTCCCATCCGCCCTTCACATACAACGGTTGTTCTTCGGAGTTCGCACGCGTCTCGTCCATGCGGTTGAGTGTGTCTGCCGCTCTCTGGTCTGTCAGACTATGATGTCGTCGCCGACGTACGAGCTGCCAGATTATGAAGAGCATGCCGCGTCATTAGGCCTATCACGGCAACGACTATCTGTACAGTTGCGCTAGAGCCTCAGGTGCGGCTATGGTTAGAGCAGACAGGTACGCCCTCGATCCTCTTCCGTCGTTATTGAACCTTCACTTCAGCGAGGCGGGTGTGGTCTGCTCGTTCTGCCGACTAGCAGCTTCCTTCTGCCTGGTGCTGCTAACGCATCCGGCGTGCCTCTCGTTCCCAGTTGCAGCCTACACATCCTACCCTACAAGCGCCTTCTGACAGTTGCACGGACGTACTGCATCTCTAATCGAACGCGAACACCTCGAGACTTCCGGACGCGCGTCCCCAATCCCACAGCTCGGCGTCGACCACAACGGCGTGCGCGTCGCGTCGGGCACCGGGCGGCTCGCGCGGGCGCTCGCCTTCCATGCGTGCTGCCCGTCAGGCCGTCACGCCCGGGGCAGCCACCACACCTTCCGTCGACAGCAGGCATGGGTCCGGACGCTTCCGAGCACCCAAACTCCTCGAGCCTGGGACGTTCGCCCGCTTCTATCCCCCGTGCCGCGCCGGCGACCGTCCGCACTCGGGCTGCGTTTAGGTTCACGCTGTGCCATCCATGTGCATGGTCATTAATGACTCTTGAAGCTTGAGCATAGAACATGAACAGAAGAGGTGCAGCGCGTACGGGTGCGCAGCTGGCGGAACAGCACAGGTCGCCCGTGGCGGAAGGTGGCTCGACTGCGAGCTGCTGCTTCGCGGGAACGCCTCGCGATTTGGTCCCCTCCGGCGTCGTTCTCAGTCGCCGCCGTGCCCCCGGTTCGGCTCGCTCAGCCTGCCCGACGTCCTCCAGGCTCGGAAGTCCAGGCTTCAACGTTCAACAGTCAACACTTCAGCGTATACATACATCCCCCCGGCTGCCGACATCAGCCCTTGCTCCCCGGCCTTTCAAATCCAATCCAGCACGCTGCGCAGATCTCATTCAGTCTGCGCTGCGTGCATGTGCATGCGTGATCGCAAACCTTGATTCCGAGTCCCGCCGTGTCGACCGAGCCACGGCGCCCGGGTTCGCTGCATGCGCACGCCCCCCTGGCATATCCTGCCATCCGGCTTCCTATTGGCTGCGCGGACGTGACGGGGCCTCATCTGCGCGCAGGCCACCAGGCTACCGAACGTCCGAGTCCAGCCCTCGGCCTCGGCAGTCGCTCTGCGCTCGTCCTCCCCACACAAAGGCGTATGCCAAGTCGCCGTCGCGCGATTGGCAAGTGCCCGGCCCAGCAGACTGGCGCGGTAGTCGTTTTCGCAGCCGTGCCTGCCCCTCTGGCCCAGCTGGGCCCCGACGATCCTGGTGGCATCGGTCTATAGGATTAGGACGCCGTTTGCGAGGGTTGGGGGCGCTTCTCACTCTTACGTGTTTGCTGGAGAACCTGCGTGCACATGTCGCACGTCCATGACGTGAACACGGTCCTACGGCACGGGAGGTGCAGCGGCGTCGGTTTTTGTCTCTGCTTGGGCCTTGAGCCTCTCCGGCCTGTGGGACTGGCCAGCGGCGGCCGGGGTGGGAGTGTTTGGTAGCGTACTTGGAATTGTTTGCGTCAACCATGACATTGTCCATGCCTTGGCTCCTACACAGCTTCGCGTGTGACGGACATGCAGATGCGGTCTCGCCTTTGACACACCGAAGCAAGGTTAAAGTTCGCTATTCTCAGGCAGGCGGGACGGTGCCCAGCCATGAGGCTCACTCACGCTGCGCCACCCAAAGGTTAACCTCTATTCCTTGAGCGGGGAGCAGCCGCCGCCGCCGACTGTGTGTGTCGTGGCCGACCCGTACGCTCATGCGCGCACTGTAACCTACCTGCACGAACCATGCATGGACGTCAGCGCCACCACTGTCATCAAGCAAGTCTACTTGTATTGTCACAGGAGCGCGGGTGCAGTCCCGCTTCTCCCCAGGAATCACGATATCACAAGGCGCAGCTTCTTCCTGCAGCTGCCGTAAGCTTCCCGCAAGCGCAAGCGGCACCAAAGTAGACATATTGCACTCTCCCTCTCCACCATCTCGAACGCACCGACCTTCGCGAACCCCCTGCGCGTGGTGGCCTGCCCCATTCCGTGATCTCGTTCGCGCTCCCACGCGAACGCACGAACGCGCGTAATGTGCGTTGACATTGGCTGCCGTCTGCCATTCTCTCTGCACAGGCGGAGAGAGGTTTCTTACTAGTCTAGACGGGTTCGCACTGGCATCCCTGGCCCATGATCGGCTTCGCGAGGGGATTCCGGCCTTCGCCAACACAGTTCGGCGGAGCGATGTCCTGGCCAGCGAAGTGTGGCGGTCTTCCGGAATCGCGCTGCATGGGGAAGCTGCGCGAAGCCAAGCTGGACGGCGGCGAGCCAAGGGATACAAGAGCCCTAAGCTCCGGGATAAGCCATGGGAGAAAAAGGCATCTGGTGCACGCACAGGAAAGCAGTTCGATAACGACATACGCACCTGGAACTGTAGCAGCGTGCCTCTAGGCTCTAATCAATGAGTGAGCGCAGTACCTACGCCCCTGCATCCGCCGTCGACAGAGCGGGCGCTGAGTGTTCTTGCCGCGTCTTCCTGCGTTCGTCCTCGTATCCACAGAAACAGAAACGTCTTGGCCACTGTACCCGCCGGTCCCAACCGCACCCCAGTAAGTGCATGCAAACGCCGACAGCGCCGCCATCGCTTCTCAGCACCCGCCCGTGCCTCGTCGCCCGCGGGCATCCAGGGAGCCAAAGTGCCGACGCCGACTTTCCTGTCCGCGCGCGTTCGGCGCGCGCTGCGCCCGCGCAGAAAAGAGGATGCCGGTCGGGCGGAGGATGCGAATGCGTTCGAAGGACGAACAGGCGTGCGGGTTCCATCGCGTCACAGCTTCGCATGCGCCCCTTTCGCCTTGGCGGGCCGCTTCGTCCTTCGTCTTCGCGGCTCGGTCCCCTTTGGGGGCGCGCAATGAAGACATAGAGAGGAGGTCCTTGCCGGGGCCGTGGAATATGCGACAGGAGACTGGGAGCGGGAGCGGGGACGACAGCAGCTGCCGCCGGTGCGCAAGAACACGCCTGCTCGAGTAGGGTTCAGCCCGGATCGCGTTCGCATCCAGAGCTGGCCATGTAGGGACCCCAGCTGGTTCCACAGATGCAGGTGTCGCGCTGGATTCCCAGAGTAGGAGGCTGCAAGTCCGAGTAGGTTCGTGGCGTGCATGCGCGCCTTTGCCGCTGAAACCTTCGGTAGTGGGAAATGCACTTGTGAGTCGACATGCTTGAGCGAAGACGACGTGGTGGGCAGAAAGTGCCAACGGGGGCACGGTGGCGTATGAGCTTGAGCGTATACGTTACGTGGGACTGACGAGAGACCCTCTCCTGGTTGTCAGAATATGCGCAGTTGGCCCGTACTGCGCGTATCGTGAACCCGGCCGCATGAGAGTCGTACGCCATATGCAGAAATGAGTTCCCGCAGACACGTAAAGGCTCTAGGTCGGTCCGCAATACCTCACGACCGTGGCGTAAGTGGCCGGGAGGCTTTCCGGACGCCGACCGTATGTCGACCTGTTGCGCGGCTACCAAACGCCTAGCATTGGGACGTTTCCGCGATGATAAGCTTGTACGAACGCGCGGCAGCGAACGCGAAGACCTACGCATCTGCGTCCCAGCATTGATGTTGTCCAGAGTCGCGGACGGGATTTCGAGGCACACCTCGCCGTAAATTGTAAGGTTCAGATCGCTTAGATAGCGGTGATAGAGTTGCGTGATTCCATTGGGTGGCGTTACGGCCTTCTTGTCGATACGGGTACGGTCCACACCGCTTCGCGTGAGTCGCAATCGTCGTGAAATCATACACGGATACCGACTGATGGGTAACTCAGGGAGCTTGAGGGCGTACCTGGAGTACCTGAGGTACCTGATAGAGCGGTTGCGTTGGTGAGCGTGACGACAACCACTGGGCCATATCCGGAATAGGGCAGGGACTGACATCACGAAGCGCGGGAGAGTGTTCGACTAGACGATAGTAGTGCGGTGTCTGGGAGCACATTGAGGGGCTATGAGAGAGCCGAGAAGAGGATAGCCGGCATGCGGACCAAGGGTGTAGGTGCAATGGTCTGGATGACCAGCTTCTGCCACCGGTGTTACGTTCGACAGGTTCTGGATCACGATTCTCCGGTGCGGACGACGTCGATGTGTGGTCTAGCAATCGAGGGTCATCCGAGCGATGTACCTTGTATGTCCGCGCTGGGGCGACAGATAACGCTCTGAGACAATGCGGGAGGACACCAAGGGCGTCAAGGCGCAGGGCCGTGCCTTCGTGGAGCGCACATTACGTCCTTCACGACTCGAGGGAGAAGGCGCAGCTCAGTATGCACCCGCCTGCGAACTCTCCTCCATAGCATGCTCGTGGAGTGGCCGAACGATACGGCAGCATGCTCTGCACCGACAAGCGCCTGGATGCTGAGATCGCACGGCGACTAGCAATCTCCTCTTGGAACGGGGTCATGAATCTGTCTGATGAATGTCAAGAAACAGGACTGCTCACCTGGAAGCATCGCGAGCTCAAGCGTCTCTTGGCCGGCGATGGGATCTCAGCGGGGCGAGCTACCCGCCGGGGCAGACGCGAAGCAGAGATCGCCCTCCCGTTCGGGTGCAATTACCTTGTCGTGCTAGCAGACAGTCACATAGCAGATTTCGTGGGAGAGGCGCGGCCACCGTCGCGCCAGACGTCGCACGCCGCATGCGCGGGAGAAGGGTGCAGACACCTCACCCCGCCTCAGCTGACAGAGGATTCACGGACCATGTCAGTGTGAACGGCCTAGCGTGGAAGGCTGGCTGCAGATTGGGTCGATGCGTGGACGTCGACGGCGTACTGTTGGGATAAGGCGGCTTGAGCGCGAAGGCGGGTATTTTGAGAATACACCGAACGGTGAATAAACCACCTTCAAACAGTCCTATAGCTCCTTCAACAGATAAGAGCCGTTGGGAACAACCCCGTTCAGTGTGAGAGACATGCAAATCGTCGCAGGAAGGGAAGATATACGCATTACCTACTATCAAGGCTTGTCCCAGTCGTGGCTGCTGGCAAGGCGCTCCGGGAACTGCCGAAGACACTGCCAGCGTCTCATGTGCGCGCCACAACTCCTTCCTCTTGACATTCATCATGCATGTGTACTATGTTGCAGCTGGCTAGAGCTTGCGGCAAAATTGAAACGTAAGGATACGGACTATTTTACTCAATACCACCCATGCTTCAAGGACACTTTGCTGATGCCTGCATATAGCGACCACATGGTGGCGTCTGAATACTGCACGCCCTCCGTCAGCATCTCCAAGGAAACTTACGGGAATTGAACCCTCAGTAACCTCCACGGATCACCGAAACAGCTGGATGTGTCAAGGATAGCGACGTCCGGCCTCTCCAGTGATAAGCTGCGCCGTAAGTACCTCTGCTTCCTATTGTATGCCAGGCGCCAAGGTTTTCAAACTCTCCATCCTGCTGCGGTGATCACAGTGCTGTCTGAGGGACGAACCTCGAGCGAAACTCATAGCCGGCTCATGTGGCGTGGTCATGAGTACCCGAAGGCGCGAACTCCGACGTAAGTCCTCCCTTGACTGCACCATCCCTGCTCATTTGTGGCTTCCTCCGCGGATACGGTCCGAGCGTAGGCTTCATAGTTTACTGATGCATGCGACAGTGGCGTCATCCGTGCGACCACGAACGCTATCAGAGTGCTGGCGTCCGATCGTCGTACCTGTTATCGTTCACCAGTTGACCATTTGTTCGTTCTTGAATAGACACTGGAATGACCTCCGTGGTGAGCGTTCATCGCAGCACGAGAACCTTGCTATACGGGGTTCTAACAAAGTTTATCGAGTTGGGCAAGATTTCGCCCCAGTTTCTGTCTCGTGATGGTGGCACTTAGGTTTCCAACTTGATTGCATGCCGTGGCTCGACTTCGGCGACCCGCCGGACTGGAAGATCGGAAAAATGCGCCGCAAGATGGCTACCGCCGATGATAAGCTTCGAGGCAGGTCTTCGCAGCACCTACGTGATTGTGCAGCATGGTTGGTCTGATTGTCTGCTTTCGTGCGAACTAGTCTTTCTTACCTCGTTTATTGGAGCAGTGTCTCTACCTATATGATATCGGCCATGGACTGGATCTATGCCGTCACCATGGTTCAAACGTAGCATGACGCCTTCGATGCATCTGTCACCACCACTCGGCAGTTGCTGTCTCACTAAGCCAACCTCTCCTCAGATGGCTCATCTCATCAGTACCCACAATCGTGGTTACGAGCTGCCTACCGAATGGCGCACCATGAGGCTATCGAGCTCCCTGCGGCTCTTACGCAGGTGGCCGCCGCTATCGGGTCATATCTTCAGATTTTCCCTCGGCGTGCCCAGACTTCCGTAATTCTGCGTCAACATGTATTGCATTTGACACAGAATTCGGGCTATCACTCACAATATTGGCAGCTCTGACTAGCTCGTCCGCTATGTGGGAACCTCGAGATCCATCGTGCAGCTGAAGGGTACGTGGAATGAATTCATCAGCCGAGTACACGACTTATCATCGTCTTCTGGCCGCAGGTTCGACAGCAGCTCTTCCAACTAGCCGCTGCTTCCTCCCGAGTGCGATTCCGTCGTGGTTGTGCGACCATCCCCTTTTGCCTGGCTCTGACCCTGCCAGTTAGAGTCCAGACATCGTCTCACCGTATCCGCGACTCGACTAGCCTGCTCGAGGTCAGAGATCGTGGCCCGCTTACCCCCCTCTTGCCCCGCAATCCACGCCGACGTGCACAGCCGCTCATGCCGCTCGGAAGACTCAACACTGGCCTGGCGCGCACAGGGAGATACGTAACCCTAGCGCTCGCCGCCCGCCCTCGATCCATGTTCGGCCCACGCGGGCGCATGCGGTGGAGGGCATGGAAGTCGTCCGCCGATGCCGCCATTGTCGGCCTCGACACACCCGCGGCTTCTCCCGTACCTGTCTCCCTGCAGCGGGCCCGCTCGTAGGTTGAGCTGGCTGCGAGGGCGTGCGGATCCTGCGTGGCGGCTAGCTAAGCACACGTTCGGCTGCCTCTGCCCCGCGTACGCGCGTGCGCCCTCGGGACCGAGAGCGAGAGCGGTAGCGGACAAGCGCAAGCGCAAGTGCGACGTCTGTCCAGCTGGAACCTTCCGGACCCTCCGACCCCCGGTCCGACGCCGACGCCCGACGCGAACTCGAATACTTTTCCCTCGGGCTTCGTCCATGCGCAGAGTCGCAGCCGCCGCACTCGCCGAGGCCGTTTCAGCGCCGCAACGCCCGTGCTTCACCTTGGCTACCACCATGTACGACATCGTGGTCAGTTATACACGTTATTCGGATTCCGATGGTCTACGGCTCAGGTACTCCCCGCTGGACCTAGCCACAAGTCCTACATGAAGCGCAGACAAGTGCTGGACCCTGAGATTCCGTGCAAGACGTCGGCAGTACAAGGCGCACAGAGCGGCGTCGAACGTCCACGCGTCGGGAGCACACATTCCCCGTATTAGACGAGGCACTTGTGCTGAACTCGCTGGATGATGCCGGCGCCGAGCGCGGGAGCGACCGCCGCGAGGGATCCGCCACCGTCGCAGTTCTTCTGGAATGGACTGCGAATGCGTTTGAGGTCCGAGTCGCCGCCTTTCCTTCCTTCCATGTGGCTACTCTGGAATCAAGGTATCCCTGCTTTGCCCTATCTCTGTCGGCCACACTGAGCACTCACTTCGATGCGTTTCAGGTCGATATCAGGGTGGCCTTCTGTGCCGACGCTGTTGGCCAGATTCTAGACAAGGGGAGGCCAAGAGAGCTTGGCGGCCCTGCTTCTTCCTCGCTCTCCACATAGCGCCGCCTCTTCTCGCGAGTGCATAACAGTATGCGAAGAGCATGTTGGCTCTCGAGAGGGGCTAGCTCAGGAATGTCCTGATAGCCGTCGCCTTCTCTGCACACAAGGTAATGCCAGGGAACGTTCAGCTTTACTATTCGCATGCGCGTTCACTCAGGCCCCGTCATCCCCTCCATGCACAGGGTGATGCCAACTCGACCGCGGATGTTGGACTGTCTCACTTGGCCGGACTTGCATATCGAGCCCTTCGGTGTCTCCAGAAACAGTAACTCCATCCCGTCGATCCTGACACCGACTCTGCCGCATACTGGACCCCAGATTCGCATTTCGCATACATATCCTGGATGTCCCGGGACGCGTTGACAGACTCCCGATACGTCCTGCAATTCAGCGCAGCATCTGCATCCCGCGTTCCATCCCATTCCTAACCATCTCCGCGCTGCATAACCGAGAGTCTTCCATGCAACCTGCGGGCGGTCCGATATTCCAGACGTAACGTGACGTCTTCAACAAGGTATGTCCCATTGTTAATGGCAGGCCGTAGCCGCCGGCTGACAAGCCCAGAAGCGGTACCACCTACGTAAACGTAGCAGGGGAAGCCTCAGCGCGCTGAGTCTGATGCCAGTGCGTCCATGTCGAGGGTCAGGACAAATCTCTGAATGACGGCATTCTTGGGCCTGCTGAGCGACTGCGGTTGTTGAATCGTCAGCACGGAGTCTGATGGCAATTCAACCCCCTCAGTGTCCACCAGGTAGTGCAGCTCTCTTCGCGGTGCTCGAGTGCTGCCAGCGATTGACAGCGTTTGGGGTACGTCTTCGTGTTCTGCGACCATGCGTGTCTCTGCGTCTCCACGCTTCCCGAGGCCGACCGGGCTGCCTTAAGCTCCAAACGCGGCTATGGAACTCAAGGTACAGCAGCGTCCTCGACTTGAGCCGACGAGAAGAGTCTGCCGGGAGTCGAGTCCGCTCCAGTCGAGGTCCGACTCGTCATTGCGCAGTGTACGGGCTCCTCCCCTGGGACCTGTCCCTTCCCCTGTATCAACCATTCAACTAAGAAGGCAAGATACCGGGGTTGAAGCTTGTCGAGTACCCTATGGGGAAATGCCAGGGTGTATTTCCTCCTTCACTGCACTTCAGGCTGGATTCCTGAGTTCGACTTCGCCGCCGGATTGACTGCCGCAGATGCACAGACAGTGAAGTCCGCGGATTATCAGGCTGAGATCTGAGAAGGCACGTCTGTTTGCGCGGCAATGTGGTCGGCGGAGACGTTCAAGTCCTGCCTCCCGTTAGAAGTGGCAGGAGGTTGGTAGCAGGCTGGCGTGCAGCCCCTGGGCGTCAATGGTTCCAGCGGCTTGTAGAGTATTCTACCCAAGACGCCACTCGTTCCATGGCTTGCGTCAGGGCGGCTTGGGTAGTTCCGCATTTTCCCCGTCAGTGATACTCCTTAGAAGACAAGATAGATTGACAACAAGAGCAGGCCAGTGCCAGTAAGCACGTGGACGACAAACGTTGCATACACGATTCAGCGATGCAATTCCCCGCCATGTATGCACCTCCAATCATCGTCACAACAAAGTTTTGGACGCAGGCCACCCCTGGGATCTGGTGAGTTGCCCTCCCACGACGCAATTCATCGACTGACGGGCAACCGCTGTGGCATGACAGGCGACAAGATTCTATCCGGGTGGAACACCCTCCTATCCGAGAAGCGCGGATACCGCGGTCCCATGCACGAGGCTACCAAGCTCCTGGAGCGGTGCGAACACCCTGATTAGATGTTACTCCTACGGGGAGCCACGGTCACTCACCTTAGCTCTAGGTGAATTGAGATGAAGGGAACGCTAACAGGACATCGTCGAGGCGTGTGTTAACACAAAGTGGCAGCCGAGATTCAGTTCCTATTGCTTGCGGACAGGGCGGGCGCGTAGGCCTACGGTCAATTGATTATGACTCTGAGAATGGTGAGATTTCGTCGTCTGGAACGCACGTATTCAGGTTAATTGCTCGCACACAGCTCAGCTGCTCGGTAGGCCTCGACAAGGGACCAAGGCCCCACTGTGCGAAGGAAACTTTCTTGTCCTGGATCGTAGGCGGCTCGAAGAATCCCGATGTCACCAATGAGACATGTGCGGGCAACCCGGGCATTCGCTCCACTTACAATGGGAAGAACGACAGCAGGTCGCTCTTCCTGAAGCGATGGTTGAGTGGATCAGACAACAGAGACGCCACCACGAGAAGCCATGCGCAACATGCACGTTACTATGGAGAGTTCAATTCGTGTCTCCATCCCCGTGCACTGGAGGCTGCGTGCGGGCGGTAGCGACGACAGTGTAGTGGTACGAGTCGTCATCACAAGTCGAGAGCAGAATTTCATATGTACGTTCGTTCGCACTGAGCTCCTCCATCCATCCCAGAGCTCCTCCGATGCCTCACTACCTACAGTTCGGACAAACACGGTTGCACCCACACGACTTGTTCGGCACCTCGTTAATGCCGCCTGTACTTTGAGCCGCATTCTATCCTTGGGGCGACATCCTGTGGTTATTGGGCGGCAGACGCCATCAAAGAGGTGTTCTTCTGTCAGATTTCCCGGCAGAACCTCCCACCCAGGTGCTTCTTCCTCGCCCCATGCAGGAACCAAACATATGACCCGACCGATCGCACATGGATATGTCAGGCATGGAAGGCTTCGCTGTCTATCTGGAGCGTACAATCTCATGTTCGTGCCGATGGCGGCACTACTGCAGTGACTGCGTGTGAGGAGTGAGGTAAAATGCGCGGGTATGTCAGGTTTACTGTTCCGAGTACTGTAGTACCGCGCGGTGTTCTTCATGCCTCAAGGCATGAGCAGAAGTGTTCTATCCTTCCGTCCTGCCGCCCATTCTCCGTGGAGTACCAATGTTTATCCTGACACTGCGCCCGATGACATATCGTCCCGCGGAGTTTTCTGCGAATTTGGTCCTAACTGGGTCCATACAGGATCATTCATGCACGGCCAAGGGCCGCAGTGCATGATCGATTTGTTGCGCAGTCGTACTGGTGGTCCAGAGCACCTACGATTTCATTGAATAACTTGTACATGGTGATGTCTGCGAACTCGGGAAGTACATTCTGACTCGGAGATCGGGGGCCACGTATCAATCTGACGACAACAATGTAGAGACTATCTATATCTTCTTGTGAAGAACATCTCGAAGGTGAGGCGGAAGGAGGACGCGCAATACTGAAATGATGCGTGAGCTACCAGTCATCATGTGCGCATCTCCGTTCGTAGTCGGAGTCAAAACCGTCCTCGTTCGAATCGTAGGCCCAGGAGTCGTCGCTGATGTAGTCGTACATCCCGTCGTACTCCCCGTCATAGTCCACATCGGAATCGCTGTCATCGTTCTCCGGACCTAGTCCGCTCGGTGGGCGAAGTCGATACCCGTGCGCGTGCAGGACCGACACACTTTGCAGAGTAGGCTTTGAGTATGCTATCAGTTTACGACGGAGTTCCTCGAGGGCTTGGACGTCAGGCTTCGGGGTATGTATGTAAGGACCCCGGAATTCGATGAGCAGCTCCAGCGTGATTAGTTGTGGCGGGAGCGGCGTGAGTACTGCGAAGATATGTTCCTACACAACGCTCAGTTCAGGTGGCATCAGCGTATAGCGAGCAGTGGCATACCGTAAGATCGACAGGAGCGCCGTCCCCGAGTCGGTAAAGTTCTCTGATATTCAAGATTAAGTGCAGAGTCTCCAACGACTTGAACCCGGCGTCCCGCAAGGCCTTGGTAACCTCGGTGAGGAGCGTAAACGGGCCATCCACACTCAACCGAAGCACCTTCGGCCGTGTGGCGGATACCACAGCTGCGAGCATCGATAGATCATCATCATCCTCGACTTGGCTCCAGATGCACAGGTCGACCACGTGGCACACAAGCCCGAGGGTGTACAAACTTGCGAGTTCGCCCGAACAATTCTCTAGTGCCGCCCAACAACCGCCCCGCTTGAAGATTGCCGTGTTACTCTCCCGCAGAGACTGGAGCGACTCTGCGGGATTCTGCAAGGGCATCGACATGATTTCAAGGCGAGTGACGTTGGGAAACGTGGGAAATAAGGATGCGACGTCGATCTGCCCTCGTGGAAGTAGGCTGCAGAACAACCCTAGAGTTCGCACTGTACTGAAACATAGATTGTGGCGTGTGATTTGTCTGGAGGAAGAAGATGGGTTGGGTTGATGGGACGGCGTAGCTGGTGGGAGGGAGTCGCATCGGAATATCTCCAGGGTCTGGACGTGAGGAGAGAGGGAATCGAGGAGGTACGACCATCCGTCCATCGTTTGAAGCCCTTCCACATGCGACCAAATGGCAGATGACTTGAAGGAGACAGTGAGGCTGACCAGAGAGTAGCTCAGGAATTTGAGTGCCGAACATGCCCTAGGACCGCTACCCCCGATGATGAGTCGCTGGATCTTGCTCGTTCGGAGAGCAGATGCGACGCAACCGTACTGCAGGAGCCATTCTGCCTCTCGCAGAGTCAAGCTCTCCAAGCGTGCTTCTGTGGAACTGAGTAGTTGCGCAAGTTGCTCCATGCACCTCTCCACGACCACACGAGGGACTCGGTACATGTCGACCGCGATGTCCAGCTCCCGGAAGTGTACGAACCGCGCCCCGCCCTCTGCACTGATGAAGGGCAGGAAGCGCTCCACCTGCATCGGGGAACGAAGGTTAACACCATCTCGGAGGAGGTGCCTGGGGCCCTCATGATAGTAGAGATGGCACGTCTTCATGAGTGCGGAGATGGTCGAGGGTGTAGACCGAGCCATGATATGCGCCATCACGTCGAACGGAAGGGTGCGACGTATACCAGAGTCGTTCAGTGCAGAGTCTTCCGCACTGCGTGTCAGTGGTGGCAATCAGAGGTAATCATCACAGCATAGAGGATGATACATCAGCAAGGGCGCGGAAAAGTTGCAATGCCCGGCAGCGCCCGTTGGGCATTGCAACCCATAACGGGTAAGTCGAGCGCTGGCAGATCCTCGACGGTCATTGCAATGCGCTGACAGCCAAGGTGGCACAATGTAGACAACAGGTTGACGAGGTAGTAGTCTAACGAGCCAATGCATACACTATAGGAGCCAGTAAAAGTATTGCAATGACATTGCAGCAACCCTAAACATAGTGTGATTAGTCCACGGCATAATAGCCCTCCTTGGGCATATGTATCCTCCGTCTGCCTCGTCTGCACCTACATCGAAGCTGAGCCTGAGGGGGAGCCAAGCGGCGGCACCCACCTGGTTGCCACTCGACGCACTTGACGCGCCGGCGGAGTTTCAAACGCGTCTTGTTCACGGCCTCCGACAAAGCAAGACCGACCACTGCTACGCCGGCGTACTTAAACCCGATGATGGCGCGATGTTAGCTCGCGTCGTCTCCATTCCACTCCCCCATCTTGCCTACGACGCTTAGCAGCTACTTGACTTTATTCTTGCACAACCGCACAAAACCCAGCCCTACATGCGGGACCCCAGCCCCAGAAGACTCCCGCACAACGCCGCAGCCCAGTGTCGACCGGTTAGCACGCCACTCAGCAGACACCATAAGACTTTGACGACGACGCCATCACCACTAGTCCCCAGAGGGTTGCCAGTATCCCCCACCCCGGGGTCCGCAGGGCGTAGATGGTCCTGGCCAGTTGTCTCAGCTGTAGGGAAGCGTTCCGTGACTCCAAATGCTCTCACCGTCTCTCGCTCTCGCACTCTCTCTGTGTCTCTCGCGCTCTGTCTGTGTCTGTGTCTCTCGCGCTCTGTCCGTGTCTGTCGCTCTCGCGCTCTGTCTGTCTTTCTCGCTCTCGCGCTCTCTCTGTCTCTCGCTCTCGTGCTCTCTCTGTCTCTCTCGCTCTCGCGCCCTGTCTCTGTCTCTCTCGCTCTCGCACCCTGTCTCTGCCTCTCACGCTCTGTCCTTGTCTCTCGCGCTCTGTCTCTGTCTCTTTCCGTGGCATTCACAGCAATTTGACTCACTTCAGCGACAATGCCAAGGACAACACTGGGTTGGGACAGGTGCGTGATGACGATTAGGTTCAGGGCGAGCCTGAGGACGACAAGGATGAGGGGGACGAGGATGAGGGGTGACAAGGAAGAGTATCAGTGCCGCTAAGGCCGCTACCCAACCTTCGCCGACGTCTGCTCGATTCACGCGATGTCTAGCCATTTGAAAGATGGTCTTTGAACCTCGTGTACTTGTACTACTTACAGCTGTGAATGAAATTGATATATACTGCTCTCACTATTGAATATGATGACCGATCTGTGGCATTGAGATGTACATCAGGACTCTCACTTGTGTTGCAATTCGACACCTTGTCGCCGCAATGCACACCTTGCAAGGTGTGCTCTGACATCCAAAAAGCCGATGTCATCTGCAAAAACCTCCCGTGTCAATTTGCGCTAAAGGGTGCAAAGTTGCGACAATTAGCAGCCTGTAGTAAATGAGTAACATTTAGTATGGTGGTGTGCCAACGGAGAGGAAGAGCGTAAATAGCGAACATTGTAAAGCAAAAGGAAGACATGATAGTGCAGAATGAAGACATTGTCGTGCGAAGTCAATCCTAATTCATGCAATAGTAGAGCTCTATACGTGCCTATTAGTGCCTATTAGTGTCGACTAGTCGGATAATAACTCTTATATCACCCAATTCATTCGTACCATTAGTACACAATGTAGGCGAGCGACGAGACAATATGCCATTATATAGTAACTCTACATACATCGAACGTCCGAGCAGTAAGCGGAAGATGAAAGGAACCCACCAGTTGAGGATCGGATAGGTAGGGCAAAGTGCACTAAAGGATAAGTAATGTACCAGAGGACGGAGGAGCCTACCGAATTGATGCCGGCATGGCATACAGTCCGGTGGCGAAGAGACTGAGGGGAGGGGGAAGAGACTATTAGTACAGAGCGACGAGATGAGAACCTACTCATCCACCATGCCCTTGGTGTTCAGGAAAGACTTCGCCGGCATATGAGCGAAGCCAGCCCCGGTGCAGGTACTTGGAAACGTTAGCACAATGACGTCGCACAGAGACCTCATTGACGACATACCACACTGCCTGGAAGAGGCTGTGCATGAGCCGATGATACTTGATGGGGCAATCATGCTTGTACTGAGAGAGTGTCGCAATGTTCTGACGGTAGATGTCGAGGAATATATTGCTCTTGAAGTCGCATGGCTCCCGGTGCATACTGCGATAGTCGTCGATCGAAGCATAGAGCTAATGCAACCTGCTGTCAGCAATGTGAGATGGATGCATCTAAAGACGCACCGCAGTTGCGACCAGCGCGAGCATGGCCGCGGGGATCTCCTTCTCGTCCGGTTTGTCTGCTAAAGACGACGTGAATCTGGATGCGGCCCGGTAGCCATAGCTTCGAGGCGTCGCGAACAACGCGTCCATGAGCGCGTCGACGAATATGCGCGTGCTATACGCCTCCGTGTCAACGATGGTCTTCTTCTGCATGGGACAGCGTCAGAGCCGGCACGCGTGGTCTGTAAGCACACACACACCTCGTAGTCGTATGGATATATGTAGCGAAGCCCTTCCTCATACCATAGCACCTTCAGCGCATCTCCCTGCTTCAGGTCATATGCGCGCCGTACGAGCGCGTCCGTAGCTTTCTTGATCTGGCCACGGAAGTTCGAGATGCGTTGGAGCGGCTATGAACAGAACATGAATACATGCAGCACCTGTGAGGGACAGCACTCACGATCGTTCCAAGCTTCCTCCAATACAGCTCGTCATGCTTGCAGCGTTGCGCAATTTCTTTATCATGTAGGGCCTTCGCGCTTCGGATTAGGGAGTCCCGCGCAAAGATGTCGTTCTTGTCGGGGCCTTCGGGGTACGCGTTCGTGACACAGATGTTCGTGAGCGTCTCCTGGATCGCCTCCTTTGCGACGAGCTTGACGCGAGGGCGTTGTCCTTTCAGCCGGAGGCGACCACCATGCCGGCGTAGTACGAGCTCAATGGAGTTGTCGTCTGCGTAGTGTGCATCGCCGGTGCTCGAGTCACCGGACGCCTCAGAATCAGATCTTGAGCTCAACTCGGGCACTGGATCAATGGTATTGTGCTGCCAATTGACAATGTGAGAACATGCATGAACGATCCGAAGATCAAGAGACACTGACGGTGAGATGATGACTCGTCCGAGTCAGCTTGCGGGCGTGCTTCTTGGCGCGATCGTGGTCCGAGTCGTCGGCCCAGTGGATGTCCTGTAAAACATGACTATAAGCCGGCTATTGTCCAGAACAGAAACAAGCGAAGTATACCTCCTGAGATTTCTTGCGCTTGCCCCAGCCTGGTTCAGAGCCGGGTTGTCCGCGGGTTGGACGTGACGATTGCGCTCCTTCCGGTATATAGAGGCTCTCATTCGCGTGACGTGTCTTCTGCGTGCGTGCGATGCGGGCGCGGTCAGGGACGAGCTGCGAGAAGCAGCGAGATGGTGCTGGGGAAGCTGAAGGTCGATGTCAGGTCTGCACATGCGAGAAATTGCGGGAGTACCCACCCAGCCGCTGAGTACCCTGACTTGAGTGCGGTAGGCGCAATTCCACGGGCAGCTGCACGTGTTTGCGCTGTCTAACATCTCCCTCCCGGACTACGAGTTCGTGATCGAGCTGCCCACGGACTGGTCCATCTTCGACAAGGTGTTCGGGTCGGCCGTCATCGGTGAACCCGAGCCCGATCTCGCTGCGTACGACACTCACGCCGCGCTGAGCAGCGTCGTTCGGGATGTGCGACTTGGCCCGCATAGTCTCCGGGTGTTGAGTATCAGGGTACTCACCGCCGTTGGCCATGTGTTTCGGGAGAGCCTGCTCCACGCGGACTCTCTTCTTCTGCTGAGTTGTCGGTCGTGGCGCAGGCCTCTTCGTGGCCCTCGGGACTTGCATCCCATGAGTTAGCTGGACAATGGTCATCTGTGAACGATTGAGTGATCAAACATACGGCGTACCTTGGCTTCCGCAGGTGTGACGTTGCCATCCTCCGTGTCACTCGACTCCGACGGTTGGGGACGTTTCTTGCCCCGGGTTGGAACGGGGGAAGGCGAGCGGGAGGAGCTTGATGCTAGGTGTTGATGGTCAAGGTCGGAGGAGGGCGAGCGGCGATGGGAGTTGTCGGTGTGTACAGTATCCAGGACGTCGTGGCTATCAGCCCAGGTAGCAGTCTGAGGACGAGGTTGCAGCAGAAGAGGAGGCGCGAACAGTGAGGTGGTGGGGAGAAGAGAATGTGCGAAATAGAAGCTCACCTCTGCGTTAAACAACGCCTCCACGGCGCTTGGCTCCTTCTCGAGCTCTTCGAGTCCACTGTCCTCCGACTTCTCCATGTCCTCGGACTCTGCGGACGACGTCAACCTGGAGGAGTCGGAGTCAGAGTCGTCGCTGGAGGGTGTGGGGTTCTTGCGTTCGCGCAGCTCCTGCGACAACTCAGCGTAGGTACTTGTGATCTAGATAATGAATGTATGTACCTTTGCTTTACTTTCGGAGTGCTTCTTGACGATGACTGCGAGGGGCACATCGTCGTCGGAGGTGTCTGTATTGATGTCCGGGGGAGCATACGCGTCCATGTCGTGAGTCGCTTGCACTTTATGCGCCTTGTCGTTGCCTGACTCAGTTGATAGATTAGTGCATCGTCTTTACGGACAATACAGCATAGATTTCGTACCGGATACTTTCTTCTGCTGTCTGTCTCTGGAATGCGAGCGTGAGTGTGGCATGAGAGCCTGCCAGGCTGCGATTGCAACATAGAATGTCGGTGAGCCTCACTCATGATGACGAGAAAAAGGGAGTACTGACCTTCGTGCGCTCTAGTTTTCGCGCTGCGCTGGGCTATGCAACTTCAGGATGGGATGGCTTCAGATGTGAGGGATGTACTCACGACGAGTAGACGCAGAGACCGTTAGCTCTTCTACAAGTCCCTGCGGCTCTAAGGTAGGTTGAGTGTTGGTGGGGTTAGGCCCCTCGTCTGCTGGATCGTTCGAGAGCCTAGAGGGGGAGCGTAGAGCTCGTCGGCGACCCATGAGTGGATGGAGGGAGGAGGATTCTGGCGAGATAAAGGTAGGTTTTACGAACAGGTTTGGTTGCAAGAAAGACGACGTGAAGCTAGAATTTATAAGGACGAAGAACATGATGCCTCGAAAGCTGCTCGAAGGCACCAGACAGAGACTCAACGCGGCCGACATGGATGACTGACTCAGCGGCGTAGCCTGGACAGAGTGAGATCGGTCGATCGGGCTCATCACAGATCGTGATCTTTGCAGGTGCGTCCTTGACCATTGACTATCTATGCTATTCTGACGCTGTTGTACTACTTCTACATGACCCGGAGGCTTCGCCATCGCACACGACGAGCCACTGAACAATGCGCCGGCTGTCACTATTGGTTTACGCCGAAGGGACTCCCGCAACACCTTGAGTACACGTCCCGAGCCACCTGCATTGCCCTCAGGCAGGCTCGCATCGGCTCGGATCCTACACACCCCACCTTACCCATCACCACTTACCCTTCCATCCCTCCCAAGTCTGCTAAGCCTGCGCAATTCGAAGGCGACTTCTTCGGCACCTACCATCCGGACGATTGGGATAAGTACGACGAGTTTCAAGGCGATCAGGATGGCGATGCGATGGCGGTTGATGAGGCTGAGGGCGAGGATGCGATGGATGTCGATGAAGATGATGCTGGGGACAGCGGAGAGGCCCCGGACGAGTCAGTGTACGACGAGGAGGAGGATGCAGACCGCTTTGAAGAGGAGGGTGGATGGGAACCCCAGCCGTGTCATGAGGAGGAGGACGGCCGCCCTTTCGGGGCTGAAGACGGTCCCGGCGAGACTGACGGCGTATTCCACGGACCCATCTCCCATGAAGCCCAGCAACGCGTCCACGCGCATCTTCGCGCGAAGACGTTTGTGGTACCCTTCCCCGGACATCACGCTGGCAAGGCTGGGAACCAAGACCGCGAACCGTCAGCCTACGAGAAGTACGCACGCCGGACGTCCGCCGATAGCCCGTACTATCCGTTCGTCTCGAAGCTGGACTGGGAGGTCGCGCGATGGGCAAAGATGCGCGGACCGGGTTCAACAGCGGTCACTGAGCTGTTGGAAATCAACGATGTAAGTGCGACTACATCGGTCTCACCTCCGCCAGGTGCTAACATTTTTTCCTCAGCTTGTGCGACTCCTAGGGCTGTCTTTCAAGAATTCGGGCGAGCTCAATAGGATAATCGATAATGACCTCACCTCCGGTCGCCCACGCTTCACACGGCGGGAGGTGATCGTTGCTGGACAGGCCTTCGAGGTCTTCTATCGCGACGTCATTGCATGTGTCCGCGCCCTCTATGGGGATCCCGAGTTTGCAGGGATCCTCGTATTCACCCCGGAGCGACACTACGCTGACGGCGACCATACCGTCCGCGTCTACTTTGATATGCACACTGGACGTTGGTGGTGGGACACACAGGTGCGCGTTGTCGCCTCCTATGTCAGCTGTGTATGTCCGCTAATGTTCTTCAGGCTGCCATCGAGAAGCGCAGGCCTGGCGCAACAATTATCCCCATCATCATCTCTTCAGACAAGACACAGCTCACAGTCTTCGGCTCGAAGACTGCATACCCCGTGTACATGACCATCGGCAACCTGCCGAAGGACGTCCGCCGCAAGCCCAATCGTCGCGGGCAGATTCTACTCGCATATCTCCCCTCCTCGCGTCTTGAACATATCACAAACAAAGCCGCTCGCCGCCGCGTACAGGCGAATTTATTTCATACGTGTATGTCGATGATCCTCAAGCCGCTACGTCAAGCAGGCATTCATGGGATCTCCATCACGAGCGGCGACGGTATCACGCGACGCGGCCACCCCATCTTTGCCATGTATATCGGGGACTATCCAGAACAGCTGCTCGTGACATGCTGCAAGACAGGCACTTGTCCGAAGTGCGAGGTGCCGCGTGAAGAGCTCGGACAGACGACAAACCCAGACCGCCCTCTCCGAGACCGAGACAAGGTGCGCGGTGTGCTTGAGAAGGCGGACGAGTCAGATGCGGATTTCTCGCGCGCGTGCAGGGAAATCGGCCTCAAGCCTATCCGCGCTCCCTTCTGGCATGGCCTCCCGTTCGTCGACATCTTCCGCTCGATCACCCCGGACATCCTACATCAATTATATCAAGGCGTCATGAAACACCTCCTAGCCTGGCTGAGGAACGCATATGGTGCTGATGAGCTCGATGCACGGTGTCGCCGCCTTCCTCCCAACCACCAGATCCGGTTGTTCCTGAAGGGCGTGACCACCCTCCACAAGGTCACCGGCAAAGAGCATGGCGACATATGTCGTTTCATGCTCGCTCTCATCATCAACCTCCCCCTCCATGATGGTATGTCGTCTGTGCGACTCGTCCGCGCTGTCCGTTCACTGCTCGACTTCTTGTACCTGGCTCGATATCCTGCACATACCTCCGAGACCCTCGCCGCCCTCCGCTCTTCGCTCGCGCAGTTCCATGCCAACAAGGCCATCTTCATCGACCTTGGCATCCGTCTCCACTTCAAGCTACCAAAGCTTCATTCTCTCGACCACTACCCCTTGTCCATCAAGCTCTTTGGCACAACCGACAACTACGATACGCAGTACACGGAGCGCTTGCATATTGACTTCGCAAAGGATGCCTACCGCGCAACTAACCACCGTGATGAGTTCCCACAGATGACCGTCTGGTTGGAGCGTCGTGAGAAGATCCTCCGCCACGATGCATACATCCGGTGGCGTCTCCGGAGTGATGCTGGTCGAGTTGTAGTCACATATCCCTCATCATCCTCGGCCGACTTCACCGTCCCACCAGCATTCACTCGCATCAAGATGACCAAGAACCCGAGCGTGAAAGCGCTACGTTTCGACGCGGCCATCAACCTGTACGGTGCTACATGGATCCGCGACGCTCTCGCGCGGTACATTGTGGGCTACCGCAACCCCTCTCTCACACCGGCCGAGGTCGAGCGTGAAGCACTAACCATTACATATCGATTCCAGACCCTGCTCGCATACCACAAGATCAAGTTCGTGCTTGAAGATGCGCAACAGCTGGGCATCATGGAAGCAACCGACGATGCAGCCCATGCTCGACCGGCTCGTTACGACCGTCAAGGCCGTCCTGTCCCTGGACGGTTCGATACCGTGCTTGTGAGCGATGGCACAGGTGGACCATCAGGTGTCCAAGGTGCGCAGATCAGCCATTGTTGATCTAATGTGTTTTCATGTTGACATCACTCAGGATACCATGTCGGGAGGCTCCGTCTCGTCTTCAGCCTCTCTGACACTGCTTGCAAGCAGCTGATCCCCGATGTCATCGACCCCGGTCCTCTCGCATATGTGGAGTGGTTCACTCAATTCACACAGCCCAATCCCATTCACGGCCTCTACAAGGTCTCTCGTGAGCGGGACCGACAGCGGTCGCTTGTGGCGAGTGTCGTTGAGGTCAAGAACATCCGTCGCAGTTGCCATCTCTTCCCTGCAGTCAATCGTCGAGATGGCATCATACCCCGTGACTGGACGAGCAGCACGGTCCTCGACTCTTGCGAGGATTTTTGGGTCAACCGGTATAGTGATATGCACATGTACATGACGTTCTTCTAATGATGATGTATGGCTTCCATTTATGGTCTCTTCGAATATCTGATTAGCAACAATACACAAGCCACCTCTCATGCATACTGACATTGTATCACAAATAGGCAATATTCTGGCAGCAAATAGACAATTACCCGCAAATTAGTCTACTTTAGCGTCAATTGGCCAGGGAGGATTTTGCAGATGGTTCCGATGTATTGCATTGGCAGATAAGGTATTGCAGCTACAAGGTGACGACTTGCAATCCCTCAGGTCTCCGTAGCAATGCCGGGCAATGCAAGGTAGCCAAGGCAATGACCGTTGTACATGGCCATGCCAAGGTTAGCATTACCCGGTCACTGCAATATAATCCCGCCGCCGCAGATGTACGACATACCTGACGTTGCCTCCAACAGCTCTCTCGGGGTCAACAATGCTGGCGTAAACGGACATCGCTCTGAATCTGATGGGTGACGGAGGAGTAGATGGGAGCGACAGACCACTACCGCAGCACTCACAGTCTCTGGAGTATGACCGCACGGCGGTCAGCTGCTGGAGCTTCTCGACGGTCGCAGCCGTACTTCTAAAACCTAATCATCCCTCCAGGACGAGTCATGACGTCCAAAAGTAGGCAGCTTGGGAATCCATAGGTAAGAGCGATCCCTTTGCAGGCGGCATTCGCGTCCGATAACTAGCATGGTCTCTCTTGCTGTTGTAGGTCGCTTCGTCATCTGGAATCCGAACGTATACCGGCTTAGCTCGTGCAAGTCTTCAACTTTACGTGGTCGTAAACGACTTACGGTGTCCTGATTCACAAAAATCATTCAGTCCTAGTAGGTGCAGGAGATGGTGGTTGCGGGCAACGCATGCTTGACCGTCCAGGGACCTCCGTATATAGTGATGTAGATACTATCTGTCAGAGAAACTGCTACACGGCCCGGGCGTCAGCAAGATCGCTCAAATTGACCTCCTGCACCTCACCTCCTCAGGCTCGACCTCTCGCCTGCGCACATGGCTCGATCTCATTGCAATTTGTTACCGTAACACTACAGACCGGTAACCCATGGAAGCAGGGCTCGTAGAAGTTGGACACAACGTGTCAAATTTGGCCATAACAAAGTGAACCTATACATCGCACACATTGAGACTAGGTTGAAGATGAGGAGGAAGGCGAACGCGCCATGCTAAAATGCGAGGAGGCATCGTGTCAGTGTGCACTGTATCGAGTCCCTTCATGATCATGATCAGAGTCGTAACTGTCCGAATCCTCGTATGACAAGGGGTCCTCGCTGATGTACTCGTACTACGGCTCGTCGTCCTCGCTGTCAAAGTTTCCATCAAATGAAACACTGCTGTCGTCTCTCTGTGGAGCTCGTCCGGTCGGCGGCTGAAGTTGATACCCATTGGCGTGGAGAACCAAAACACTTTGCAGAGTAGGCTTGGAGTGCGCTATTAACCTGCGGCGGAGTTTATCGAGAGCTTGGAGGTCGGAGTTCAGGGTATGGTGGTGAGAACCCCGGAATTCTATAAACAGCTCGAGAGTGACTAGTTGTGGCGGGAACGGCGTGAGTACCGCGAAGATGAACTCCTACACAGCGCTCAGTTCAGGCCTCAGCGTATAGGGAGCGGTGACATACCGTGAAATCGGCAGAAGTACCGTCACGATCCCCTCCATAAAGTTCCCTGATGTTCAAGATAATGTGCAGAGTCTCCAGCGACTCAAACGCGGCGTCCCGCAAGGCCTTGGTAATGAGCGTAAACGGGCCATCCACGCTCAATCGAAGCACCTTCGGCCGTGTGGCGGATACCACGGCTGCGAGCATCGAGAGGTCATCATCATCTTCGACTTGGCTCCAGATGCACAGGTCGACCACGTGGCACACAAGCCCGAGCGTGTATAAACTCGCGAGTTCGCCCGAACATTTCTTGAGTGTTGCCCAGCAACCGTACTGCTTGAAGGTTTCCTTGTTCCTCTCCAGTAGGGACTGACCCAAGCCCGACAGTGAATGTGCAGGACGCTGGAAGATTCTCGACACGATTTCGAGGTGAGTGACGTTGGGGAACGTGGGAAGTAAGGAGGCGACTTCGATATGCCCGTGAAATTCTGGGTGTACTAGACGGATGGACAAGCATAGGTTTCGCACTGCGCTGAAACAGACAGTGGGGCGTATCATTGGTCTGGGGGACGAAGAAAAGACAACAAGTTGGAATGACCGGCTCGGAGCCGGAGGAGGGAGAGAGTCGCATCGGAACGTCTCGAGGGTCTGGGCATGGGGAGAGAGGGGGGAGAGGAGGTACGACCATCCGTCCATCGTTTGAAGTTCTTCTGCATCCTCCCAAACGGCATAACCCTTGCAGGAAATGGTGAGGCTTGTCAGAGAGCAGTTCAGGGATTTGAGCGCCGAACATGCCCTAGGGCCGCTATCTCGCATGGTGAGTCTCTCGATATTGGTCCTCGGGAGAGTAGACGCGAGGCAACCGTGCTGCAAGAGCCATTCCGCATCCCGCAGAGTCAAGCTCTCCAAGTATGTTTCTGGGAAATCGAGGAGTTGGGCAAGTTGCGCCATGCACCTTTCCACGTCCACGGAAGGGTACCCTCCGTACTCGGAGACCGCGATGTCCAGTTCCCGGAAGTGTACGAATCGCACCCCACCATCTGCATATACGAAGGGCAGGAAGCGTTCCACTTGTGTCGGGGAACGAAGGATAACTCCATCCCGGAGAAGGTGCCGGGGACCCTCGCGATAGTAGAGATGACACGTCTTCATGAGCGCGGATATGATGGAGGGTGTAGACCGGGCCATGATTTGCGCCATCACGTCAAACGGAAGAGTGAGGACCTCTCCAGAGTCATCTGATGCAGATTCGTGCGCACTGCGTGTCGAGATGGCCGCTGGAGTCAATTTGAGCTATAATAGAGAGGGTGACACAACATACCTGATGTTGCCTCCAACCGCAATCTCGGGCCTGTCACCGACGCTCAGGTTGTGAGCAGACATCGCTCTGAATCCGACGGGGTGCTGGAGGAGTGGTGGGAGCGTGCGACAACTGCTGCAGCACCGCAGCAGACAGTCTCTGGTGGTATGAGTTCGTTTTCCCGCACGGTCAGCTGCTACTGGAGCTTATCGACGGTACTCCTGGAATACAATCACCTGACCTGGGCTGTACGAGCCATGACGTCTAAATGTAGCAGCTTGGGAACCCGGGAGCCAGAGCAATCGGTTTGCCGGTCACGTTCGCATTGGGCAACAGGCACCGTTTCTGTCCTTTTGTCCTTGTCACTCTGCATAGCTGGAGGCGCAGATATCGCATTCGCCTGTATCAGTACATGAAGAAAGTGACTGTCCATCCAAGTACATGGAAGAAGTACCTTGCAATGGCACACACTCTCCGTCACAGCGTCAGTAATCAATAATCCTGAGTAACTGAGGACACTCGAGAACAAACGCGCTCGCCCTTCGAGGTGTAAACAGTCCCCGTCCGTCCTGGGTATGGGCATTCATATCAGAACATGCTCTGGATTGGCGCAACGGGAAACTCACCATCGCCACTAACATCCCAATATATGTTCACCAACCAGCATCATCCTCCTCGAGCAGGAGCCTTTCAAAATTGCGCATGTGCGGTCGTGCGCGCCACAACGATCTGTAGAACAACGTTAGTCTGTTCCGTCGGCATCTTGTATGAAAAAATCGATCTTCCTCCCACCAACCACAGTACGTCTCGGCTGCTTCTCGAGGGTCGTGTCCTCCCTAAGGCGAAACGTGGACACGGACGGGGCCCTACGACTGAGTTGTCCATTTGCGCCGACTGCGCGAAGAGAGCCTACTGAAGGGAGATAAGGAGTGAGCATGCGAAGAGAAGACGGAGAAAGGTGGTATTGGACGCACATATGGATAGATTGGACTTCGGCCGGGCACTCCGCGTGTGTTGGCATTGGCAGAATCTGCTTCTCGAGGCCAGCGATGACGTTGTGGCGGTATAAGAGGCGCGTGCGTAGGCCACGTCTTGCGGCGGAAGAGCACCAAAAACAATAGCTAGGGTGTACGTGCGGGCGCGATCTAGGACGCGCGGATGATGCATGAACGAGACGCTCTGGAGCTAGAAGACCTGGTTGTGAACGCATACCTTCAGCTTCCTGCGGCACGCCGCTTCCGACGTCCACCACGAGGCGGTCACCAACAGCAGTATGCGGGGCTTCGGACGGGCGAACGGGCGATGCGTTATGCGTTCTCGTGCCTAGACTCTGAGAGACCAGCACCGTAGGGCAGAACGCCGGACAAGGAGCGCCGAGAAGAGCAGACGCACAAGACGTCCTCTTCTCCCGTGAACTTCTGGTGTTCGAACACGTCTCACCGAGCTCCATCTTTGGTGCTCAACGGCCGCTTGTAGCCTCTCCGTCTAGGTTTTGCTCCCACACTTGCGTCTTAGCCTCTGGGAGATGAGTGTGGAGTGCCGCAAGGACTAAGTCCGCGACCCGGCCTTGAGGCTCCCGCGTCCCATGATTGACGTGGAGCACGGAGCGACGCTGGATAAAAGGAGTATCCTGGGAGCACCGGCAATGAGCGTGTCTACAATGTATCAGACGGAGGAGTAGTAGAAGCGTACTATATCGAGACAACTCGAGGCGGCGGCCGTCGTGTCCGGCCCCAGTCGGTAGTACTTGTCTGCCCCGCCAAGAGATGGGTACAGGACGTAGAGCAGCGAGGTTCAACGCACACAATGTCACCTGCTTAGGGAATCGGACAGCAGATCGTGGTACGCTAGGTTGAATTGTATGGCTATATTCCGTTTGGTGATGGGCTTTCCGGACATGGCTGTATGATCTTGGAGATGCATGACTGGCGGCGGAAACCTTGTCGGTTCATCCTGAAGTATATCTGGACCTTTCTCATCAGGCCGTGAGATAAACTAGTGACTTGAAAATGCGAGGTACTTACCGTGAGACAGAACGTTTGCTCGAGGCACACACGCGCAGAAGTTGTGTGTCAAGCCCGGCCGAGCTCAATTAGCGCCTCCATACGTGGTACTAAAACGATGGAAAAATCATATAAGCATATGCGACTGTTCTAGCGTTAAAATAACAGCATACTGGAGCATTGCACATCGCTGTCGTAGGTCGCTTTGTCGTCTAGAATCACAGAAGTTGTTTAGTAGGCGCAGGAGATGGTGGTTGCGAGCAATGCATGCCAGGGCCGGCGTTTGATCCTCCGTGTATGGTGATGCCGACATTTGTCAGCAACGGCTGGCCACGGCGTCAACACAGGCTGCAGCTTGTCCGGATCCTCCCCTGCACCCTCACGTTTCTCTTTGCCATCTCTAGAGCAGAGGCTTTTGAAGTACTACCGCTTCGATTCTACTACCGCTCACCCGCGCATGCCGCCCGATCACATCGCAGTTGAAGTTCAAACACTACGGACTTGCCAGAATTCGTGCGGTCTAAAGAAAGTCGGGGACAACGTATCAACTTGACCACAATAACATTCCGCACTCATTAAGACTATATCGAAGGATCAAGGGGAAGGAGGACGCGCCACGCTGAAGTGATGAGTGAACTATCAGTCATAATGTGCACATCTCTACTCGCAGGCGAGTCATAACCGTCCTAATCCGAGAATGCCCACGATTCGTCGCTGGAGTCATAGTTCTCGTCGTAGTATCTATAGGAACTGTCGACGCCTTGTGAATCGGACTGCGGTTCAAGTTGATACCCATCGGTGTGGAGGACACACTTCGCAACGTAGGCTTGAAGTGGGCTATCAGCCTGCAACGAAGTTCATCGAGAGCTTGTACGTCGGGCCTCTGGAAAGAATCGATGAACAACTCGAGTGTCACTATATGTGACGGGAGCTGCGTCAGTCCTACGAATATGGACTCGTGCTCAACGCTCAGTTCGTAAGGGCCCGACTCGGCGAATATGGACTCCTGCACAACGCTCAGTTCAGGAGGGCCCGACTCGGCGAACTTCAAGCATCGCGACATACCGATAGATCGACAGAATCATCGTCCACTTCCGGGCTGAAGAGATAATTGATGACAATGTGCAGAGTATTGAGCGACTTGAACGCGGAATCCCGCAAGGCCTCAGTGACTTGTGCGAGGAAGGTAAACGGGATGTATTCCACACACAACCGAAGCACCTTGGGCCGCGTGGTGGATACTATGGTTGCCAGCATCGAGAGGTCATCATTGTTGTTGATTCCGCTCCAGATGCACAGATCGACCACATGACACACGAGCCCGATGGCGTACAAACTCGGGAGTCTGCCCGAACATTTCTCGAGTGCCGCCCAACAACCATCCTGCTCGAAGATTGCCTTGTCTCTCTCTTTTAGGGACTGACCGAGTGGTGCCAGCGTATGTGCGGGTATCTCAGAGAAGATTTCGAGGTGAGTGACGTTGGGAAACGTGGGAAAGAAGGATGCGACGTCGATCTGCCCTTGTGGACATAAGTCGCGGACCGTCAAGCCTAAGGTTCGCACTGTGCTGAAACATTGATTGTGGGGTATAGCTTGTCGGGAAGATGAAGATGTGCTGAGCGGACGGGGATTCCGAGCTTTTGGGATGTCGTAGTCACATCGGAATGTCTCGAGGGTCTGCACATGAGGAGAGAGGGCATCGAGGAGGTACGACCAGCCACCCATCGCTTGAAGTTCTTCCACATCAGCCCACTCGATTTTGTCATATCCGTTGAAGGAGATGGTGAGGCTGACCAGGGAGCAGTTCAGGGATTTGAGTGCCGAACATGCCGTAGGACCCCCACGCCGGTAGATGAGTCTCTCCGTGTTTCTCGTTCCGCGAGCAGACGCAATGCCAGCGTACTCCAGGAGACAATCCGCATCCTGCAGAGTCAAGCTCTCCAAGCATATCTCTGGGAAATCCAGTAGTTGCGCAAGTCGCTCCATGCACCTCTCCACGTCCACACGAGGGACTCGGTACATGTCGACCGCGATGTCCAGCTCCCGGAAGTGTACGAACCGCGCCCCGCCCTCTGCACTGATGAAGGGCAGGAAGCGCTCCACCCGCATCGGGGAACGGAGGACAACACCATCTCGGAGGAGATACCTGGGGCCCTCATGATAGTAGAGATGACACGTCTTCATGAGCGCGGAGATGATCGAGGGTGTAGACCGAGCCATGATATGTGCCATCACGTCGAAGGGAAGGGCTCGACGTGTACCAGAGTCGTTCAGTGCAGAGTCGTCCGCACTGCGTGTCAGTGGTTGCAATCAGCAACAGTCATAGTACAGAGGGTGGTACGACGTACCTGACGTTGCCTCCAACAGCTCTCTCGGGGTCAACAATGCTGGCGTGAACGGACATCGCTCTGAATCTGATGGGTGACGGAGGAGTAGATGGGAGCGACAGACCACTGCCACATTCCCTCCGGGTGATATGGAGTTTGGTTGCTCGCACGGTCATGAGCTGCTGGAGCTTCTCGACGCCCACAGCTGTACTTGTGACACCCGATCGCCTCGTCGGGACAAGAAATGACGTCCGCATGTAGGCGGCTTGGGAATTCGTGGGTGGGAGCGATCGGTTTGCAGGCCGCATTTTCATCCGATAACGAACGCAATGTCGCCGGTGCGTTTGCGTAGATGTAGGATCGGAGATCACATTTGCACGAGGCAGTACGCGAATCAATCGACTATTCATTCAAGCATATCATGAGATACGTCGCACTATTCAGCAGTCTCAGCGTCAGCGATCAAACAACTATCACGGAGCCGAGGAAGATGGAGAGCAAACAGAGCTATCATGTTGACAATCGCATCGTCAGGAGCACTTCGAGATACAGAGAAACCCCTGGGTATTTGGAGGTCGGATCAGAAGAGTACCTTGGGCTAGCGCAACGAGTGCAGCTCACCATTCGCACATACCATCCCAGCATCCTGCATCAAGATCACCAACCAGCATCATCCTCCTCGACCATAAACCCCGCGAATTCATCCAGGAGTTCGTCTCCGCTGCCTTGACCATCGAGATCATCGCTACCCACCGAGCCCGCATCCTCCCGGTCTCCCACCGCACCCAACATGTACTGATGCGGATCGCGCTCGGTCGAGAGCCGGATTGACACGTCCTCGGGCTTCAAGGTCCGGATAGCGTTCGCAAAGAGCAGACGTGCCCGTGTCGCGTCTCGGGCCATATCGAGGAGCTCTTGCTCGAGCGGGCACCCGTGCTTGAAAGGAGAGGGCCAGCCTACGAGTATGCTCGGCGTCGTGAGAAGGCCGTAGTTGAGAGTGAGGGATAGTGAGCGGAGAGGGATGCCCGCCGATACGAAGGTGTCGCGAACATTTTTCTGGATGAATCCGGTGTTAGCGCTGTGTATAGGGTAACGTGGTTCGGTGCATGTGCTCACTAGAATGCAATCAAGGTTGGCACCCCACTCGCACGGCGCGAAGCAGATCTCGAGATCGAGTTTGCGCAGGTGCTGAGCTGCGGCCTGCCGCAGCACGACGTTCATCGGGCTGCCTGGGGCGAAGAGCCCCGACCCTGCCACGGTCACTGCCAAGGTCTTTGGCTTCATGTCCGCGATCACGTCGCGCAGGAACCTGCACATGCGCTCCGAGATGTCGTCCAGGACACGCACAGTGGGCACCTGGCAGACGAGCCCCAGGACGAACAGATCGATGACGCTCCCCGACACCTCTTGCAGGTGTTCCCAGGTGATGCCGTAGTTCTCCTGGTCGTTCAGGTTGCACTCTCGGTTGCTGAAGAGGTGGAGAACCGAGTTTGGGTCGGCGCCGTTGCCCTCGAAGCGGTGCGACGGGCAGGTCAGGGAGAGGTGCTCGAGGTTCGGGAAAGCGTTGATATACGCAAGTGTCGCGGGCATCCATGTACTGGAATACGATGCGGAGATGAGGCGGACGGAAGGGTAGACGACGTCGAACTTGATAGTCTCGGGGTTGCTGTCAAAGCAGGAGCCGCGGAGTTCCTGGAGAGTGTGGGACGATCGCATAAGAAGAAGGATTGGGTTCCGGTCGTCTGCGCTGGTAATGCTGCTCCATGATGTATACGATCCGAGGTTGAGGGAGGCTGTCTCGAGGGAGCACACCATCATGCGCAGGAGAGAGAATGATATGACATCGCATCCGTCGATGACGAGATTCTTGAGGGACCGCAAGTTGGCCAGGGCCATGAACAGAGACGGGGTATTCGATTTATTCCGCCTTGCAGGGTCGGACAGCAAGACCGACTCTGCGTCCATGAGAACCAACGTGTGCAGAGCCAAGAAGTTGTGACATAGCAACCCGCGCAGTGCGTGGACCCCGGAGAGGGAGAAGTTGCCTCGGGAGATCGTCAAACTGCGGAGGTGCGAAAAGCGGGCGTCTGCATCTGCTAACATGAAGCGCAAGAATGAAATGGCGTCCTCGCTCGTTGACAGGAACACCCCGCTACCGAGGAGGATTCTCGCACCGCGGTTATAGAGTAGTCGGCATGTGCGCATCATCCTCGATGTAGTTGAACGAGATGATGTTTCCATCAACGTGAGCAGAAGGTCTAGAGGCAGTGCGGGGTC